>NC_089775.1:6425632-6483132 GCF_040412425.1 Macrobrachium rosenbergii
ATAATAGTCAGGTCGACGTACAACTGCGCTGAGAGAGAGAGAGAGAGAGAGAGAGAGAGAGAGAGAGAGAGAGAGAGAGAGAGAGAGAGAGAGAGAGAGACTGAGAAATTGGAGTTTCCGAACCAAACGTGTAACCCTTGGCCCACTCCCCTCGGTAGAATTTCCCCCTCGAAAGGGATAAACTTTTGAGAAGATCGCTTTTAACTTCAGCCTCAGAACTTCAAAGAGGACGTCCGCCCTGTCGCCCATTTTAAAAAGAGGCGATATATTTTTTTTTCTCTCTCTCTCTCTCTCTCTTCCTCTTCTTCCTCATATTCCATCTCCTTCTGATGTAGATTACACATGTGAATGTGCTGCGGCAGAAAAGCGAAAAGCTCTCACACAATCTTCCCATGTGGCGTCGCATAGACAACTTCTTGTCTCCAGAAGTTGTCGACATTTTGCTCAGTTGCACAGTTCTTTGGTTAATGGATTATTATTATTATTATTATTATTATTATTATTATTATTATTATTATTATTATTATTATTCAGCCGGTTTGTTTGATGTTAAGTAAAAGGTTATGTGAGGAATTTAGCAAAAACTCTACCAAAGCGGGACCTTTTCATTGGCAACATGTGGTCAGATTTTGGGAGAGATAGAAATGTGAATTTTTTCGGGAGAGGAGACCCTTTGTTGGGGTGGATGGCCCAGCCTTGATGGAGGTTTGGGGTCTCTGAATGCTTCTGTTGTTATATTATTATTATTATTATTATTATTATTATTATTATTATTATTATTATTATTATTATTATTATTATTATTAAATTTTGTTCTTATTGAGCTTTATTGATTTTGAATTCTAACATTGTAAATACAAAAAGAGACCAAAATCAATCCCGTGGAGGGGAAACGACTTGCGCTCGTTACCTAAACATTCCTATCGTGCCCGTGTCGTCTAAAGTAGTGATTAAGGTACCTGGTGGTTCGTCGACTGTTGTGGATCACAGCCATGATTTCAAAGGGTATGTGGTTATCACTCCCATCCCAAATCACTTGCTGACAAAAGGTCTCTTCGAAGACAAGAGCTGTTGGGGCTAGTCAGCAACTGGATGGGTGACCATCAGGAAAAGCCAGATGCCCCAATAGTGAAAGCAGGATATATATTTACGTTTGTTTGTGTGTGTGTAAATAAAGTGTCTCTATATTTATGTATGAAGTGATAATGAACAGCCAATGCTAATTCCGTGTACTGTGGTATAATGCTTAACACTGCGGTATACTAGGGCCTTATGAGGCCCCGGTTCAGCAAAGTTTAGTGACAGCAATGAATCTCCCGTTGCAAATGTTGCAGAGGTCTCTCTCTCTCTCTCTCTCTCTCTCTCTCTCTCTCTCTCTCTCTCTCTCTCAAACACCTTCACCTATCTTTCTCTTCCTGGTTTATTCGCGTATGCCTCTCTCTCTCTCTCTCTCTCTCTCTCTCTCTCTCTCTCTCTCTCTCTCTCTCTCTCTCTCTCTCACCCAACCCAATTTGAAACCGGGCCAATAACATTACTGGAGATAATCTCTCAGAGGAACTAAGATACAGAACTCCTCTTTCAACTTTAATAAGCCCAAAGGAAAGGCAGCAGGAATTAAATTCCTCGACACTCAAAGGAAACGCTAATAGTTCATTTACGCCGATTAAATTCTCTATTTTAATGTGGACGCCACCAGGAACGTTAATACGTACAGACACACAGCCCCACACACACACGCACACATTACACATACATACATACATACATACATACCAAGATCCATAGAAGATATTTAAATGAATACATTATATTTTATATATACATATATGTATATGTATGTATGTATGTATATATGTATGTATATATATATATATATATATATATATATATATATATATATATATATATATATATATATATATATATATATATATATATGGATTCATTTAGAATCCACTGGTAACTTAATAATTCTTAATAACCAAAATGAAATGTTAATTTTCAGTGACCTAGTAATGATCCACAAATCTTCACTAGGGGTACTTCCCAGGGCAGAAATTCACTAGGCACTTTCTAGGGGGGTATGCTGCTAATTATGGGGCATTTCCCCCCAACCAGAGGTCCCCGAACCTTGACTTGGGCACTTCTTAAGTCAGCAAAGTCGAGATTAGGCCTCTTAAGAAAGAGACTGACAAGATATATATATATATATATATATATATATATATATATATATATATATATATATATATATATATATATATATATATATATATATATATATATATATATATATATATTTCTTAATAACCACAATGCCTTCTTAACTTCTCTATTTCTCCAGACTCTGGAAACGCCTGTCACTACTAAGCTTAGATCCAAATGAAGGGAGAAATGAAGATATTCTGATGACAGGTCCAGAATCGATCACACGCATTATCTTTAAACTAAACTAAAACATTATTATTATTATTATTATTATTATTATTATTATTAATTCTGAGCCGAATTCCGCAACAAATCAGGAATGTTTTAGACAGGTTTCCCTTCTCAAGGAAATTCAAGGTCTTCCTGGCTAGGAGAGAGAGAGAGAGAGAGAGAGAGAGAGAGAGGGTTATACGGTACTACCGTTCCCCCTCCCACCCCTATCTTTCCCTCCTCCCTCTCCCCCACCCCCCTCTCTCCAATGACGTTGGCTATCGATTATAATATCTTGCAGTCCATACGGCACCACGTACATGCAAGCAGTGTTGCTGTTTCTTTGTGCTTTGCATTTATTATTAAAATACGCACCGCACAGGCGCTCACGCACGCACACACACACACACACACATATATATATATACATAGATACATACATACATACATACACGCACGCAATCAATCGCGTGAAGTGACGCACAGTTTTATGCATACAATAGCCGACTGCATTTGCGCGTGAGGCCATATACCCGACACCGTTTTAAACCGCGGGGATTCCTCAGTAATCCCGGGGGCCATCTACTGAGTTCCAACTGGCACTCAACCTCAAATGGGTTTTAGTCCGATTACGAAAGATTCCGGTGACAGATAGCTTTTGTTGTTGACAATAGTGACAACATGGCCTCGTCCGGTGGAGAGGCATTTTGATTTTGTGCCGTCATATATATATATATATATATATATATATATATATATATATATATATATATATATATATATATATATATATATATATATATATATATATATATATATATATATATATATATATTTATGTTGAATATATAATATATGTACATATATATTATATATGCACACACATATATAAATATATATATATGACGTGTGTGTTTAATTATTATTATCACGCAGGATTTAAACTCACTGTGTGACTGCCGAGGCACTAAGCATCCTATTTTCAATACGATTTAGGGATGAAACTGCTTGCCCTACGACCTTCGCCTCACTGACGACCAACCGGACTTCACTAACTACTCAGTGCTAGATTGGCAGTGTAGGACAATCTGGCAGGATAGTGGGATGATGAGGAATCCTCCTCCATCCGCCATTCATGTGTTTCCTGTGGTTTATCTTCCACCAATCTCCACCTTTTTTATCCAAGTAGTTCTGGGCGATGAAAAAAAATCACTGGTTCTGTATCACGATCAGTTACTGCTGCAGTGTGGGGTCTGCGGCGGGAGGCTGAAATCAACATTACTTGGAAGCTTGAATTTCAAATCAGTGGCCCCTTTGGTGAGCTTGTTCCGTGTGAATAGGTTTCATCTACTGGAATAATAATAATAATAATAATCTACACTAAATTTGTACAACAATGCCTGTACTTACTAACCTAACCTAACTCTTCTTCTTCCTTCGACCTTATTAGTCCCAGTGCACAGCAGAGTGGCATTGCAATACGAGACACTGTTACAGTACAGTACCAGTCTGTTCTTCCACACGATAAAGCCTCCTCATTGCTGTAACAGCTCCTATTATTAACTTTAATCCGACGAAGGCCATGACGAACGATTCCCTCGCGTGTCGATCAGGCCAATTTCCTTTTCCTCGGTATTCTCAGGAGGAGGAGGAGGAGGAGGAGGAGGAGGAGGAGGAGGAGGAGGAGGAGGAGGAGGGACTTTGTGGACTTTGGGCGGTTATCAGGGCGTGGTCGAAGATTACGCCCGAGTACTGCGAGGGCGTGCTTTCCTCTGTGGGTCAGATTGCAGTGGACTGACGGGAAAATAGACAGACTGGGAGGAATTGCCGATGGGGAATAGAGAGAGAAAGTAGCACTGTGTGAGAGAGAGAGAGAGAGAGAGAGAGAGAGAGAGAGAGAGAGAGAGAGAGAGAGAGAGAGAGGAGGTTCTGTCATTGGCTGTATGGTCTACTGAAGTTGATTCGTGTTTAAACAAGTACAAAAACACACACACGACTATATATATATATATATATATATATATATATATATATATATATATATATATATATATATATATATATATATAAACGCTTGTTCACGTTAACTTAGCTTTGAATAAACAGTAATGTTAATGACGACAGTCTTTGGACAAAAGTCCAGGTAATGTAAAACCACGAATATCAGAGACCAATCAAAGGAAGACTTCCCTCCAATAAATTCCACAATGGGCCCTTTCTTTGATATGCGACGCCACATGAGAAGATTGTGTGAGAGCTTTACACTTTTCTGCCGCAGCACATTCACATGTGTAATCTACATCAGAAGAGATGAAATATGAAGAAGAGAGAGAGAGAGAGAATAAAAATATATCGCCTCTTTTTAAAATGGGCGACAGGGCGGACGTCCTCTTTGAAGTTCTGAGGCTGAAGTTAAAAGCGATCTTCTCAAAAGTTTATCCTTTCGAGAAATTCTACCGAGGGGGGGTGGGGACCTCTCTCTCTCTCTCTCTCTCTCTCTCTCTCTCTCTCTCTCTCTCTCTCTCAAATTTCGTGGCAGTTTTATCTTCTTCCAAGTCCCTATCTCGTAGTTACTCTGTAGCACACTCGGCTCACTAGCGAGAGGTCCCTGGATCAATCTATATTGAATGTCTTGACCTGTTTAGTTAATTATGTACGTGATATTCAGTTGGCTATGGTGGATCGCAGCTGGGTTGAACAAGGAACCTCCTCTCAAATTACTGTTGAGAATTTGAAGGCTTACATCATTTGAAGTCACCTCTCCAGAATGAGGAATAGAATACACATACATCTATCTATCTATCTATCTATCTATCTATCTATCTATCTATCTATCTATCTATCTATCTATATATATATATATATATATATATATATATATATATATATATATATATATATCCAGAATCTTATTCTCAGGAGATTGTGCTAGAAATATCAGAACGCAGATTTATAGAAGTTGTTGTCCAAATCAGGGCGCCGTTCGAGCCTTCCAAAACGGTTTTCAAAATATGTAATTTTAACTTTTGAATTGTACACCAAATATGGTACTCATGAGCTCAGTGATGCCTGCGATACTGGAAACAAGGACAAATTACTAATCCTAACCTGAATGCAGGTTAGAAAGCTTAGTGGCAACAATATATTTTCCCTGAACACAACTTTTTTCTTTTCGTAGGAATCAGATGAATGAAGGAAGGCTTTTGAAATGCCAGTATGCTTTAGTTCTGGGCCTCATCATTCTTCTCATAAAGTTTGAAGACATTTGGTACAGCAGTTGACAAAATATCACTTGCGCAACATTTTTGATGACCCCGTGGGTCCCAGTATCCTCGTACATTTTTAGTTTTCTGTAAAAGAAAACTATTGTGCCGGCTTTGTCTGTCCGTCCACCCTCATATCTGAAAAACCACTGAGACTAGAGGGCTGCAAATTGGTATGTTGATCATTCGTCCTCAAGTCATCAAACATACCAAATTGCAGCCCTCTAGCCTCAGTAGTTTTTATGTTATTTGAGGTTAAAGTTAGCCATGATCGTGCGTTTGGCACTGCTATTTGTGCTAACAACACAGTTCACCACCGGAACTTGGGTGAAAGTTTTATGGTCCGCGACAAAAGTTTCATGGGCCGTGGCTGAGATTTCATACAGTATTATATGCTGTACAGAAAACTCGACTGCGCCGAAGGAAACTTCGGTGCATATTTTACTTGTTTATTTCAGTACTGACAATGAAGTTGTCTTAACAGCAATTAAAGGATCATTCTCTATTAAAATCATTATCAAAAACGGGTTTGCTGTAGTGGAATAAATTCATATTTTAGCTTAATAAGCCAATTTGTACCACTTGCAACAACCTTCCTCTCTCTCTCTCTCTTCCTCTCTCACTCACTCACAAACACACACACACACACACAAACACACTCACATACGTTAAGGCCCTCCCCATCTCCAAATACCTCCGAGATTTCAGCTCCAACAAAGGAGATCCGGAGGCATTAACTCAACCATCAGTGTAAATAAGGCCCGGTAGAACTGAGTAGTACTCTTCACTCCCCGTTTTCTTTGCGAGGAAAGAAAACGGATATGTCGCTTCGTGGTGCTGGCCACAGCTACGAGCGTCGTCAATCAAGAATCGTTTATCGATTTTTGGAGATTTTTTTTAACGTTTTTTGCTATTAAACAAGTAAAAAATCGAGTTTTCTGTTCAGCGTATAATGCTGTACGAAACTCTCAGCCACGCAGACGTACGATCATGGCTAACTTTAATCTAAAGTAAAATAAAAACTACTGAGGAGGCTAGAGGGCTGCAATTTGGTATGCTTGATGACTGGAGGGTGGATGATCAACATACCAATTTGCAGCCCTCTAGCCTCAGTAGCTTTTAAGATCTGAGGGCGGACAGAAAAGATGTGGACAAAGGAATTTGAAGAATTCCTAAGCCTTGATAAAGAAATCCTATAAAAATGTTTCTGTTAGAGGCCGCTAGGACGTATGTTTACTTTAGACTGTTATTTGTCTAAAATGATTAAATCATTTAAGTACAGTTCATATATAAAGAAATATATAAACATACATAAACATATGTTTATGTATACATACAAAATATGCTTACATGTAAATATAGATACATACATATACATATATATATATATATATATATATATATATATATATATATATATATATATATATATATTTATTTTAATAAAATTTCATTTTCATTAATTGTTCACACCTACGAACATTACATTTTATGGAAAATTGTTCAACAAGATGTCTACTTTATAGAAACAATTACTGTTTGTCACGATGTTGTACTTATTGTCTATTTTTGCAATTATTAAGTGTCATCTGCAGAATCTGTTATTATTATTATTATTATATTATTATTATTATTATTATTATTATTATTATTATTATTATTATTATTTATTATTATTACATAGTTTTATTATTATTATTATTTATTATTTTATATTAATATTATCCTTATCATTACTGTGATTATTATTATTATTATTATTATTATTATTATTATTATTATTAGTTATTATTATTATTATTAATATTATTATTATATTTCTTCTGTAACGTTTATTATTATTATCATATTTCTACATTTATTATTATTATATTAATATCTTTATCATTAAGGTGATTATTATTATTATTATTATTATTATTATTATTATTATTATTATTATTATTATTATTATTATTATTACCTGCTGTTAATCATAATAATGATTAATGCTTAATTTGACACCTAAAGATACTTGACTGACAATCTGAAGATAGCACCTGCTGAGTCACACCATATATATATATATATATATATATATATATATATATATATATATATATATATATATATATATATATATATATATATGCATGTCTCATCCATTGTAGGTTAGCTCTACTTGAATTACTTTTTGAAGAAGAAGAAGAAGAAGAAGAAGAGGAGGAGGAGGAGGAGGAGGAGGAGGAGGAGGAGGAGGAGGAGAAGGAGGAGGAGGAGGAGCATAGAGGGAGTGAATCCCCCTCGGCCTCATGCCCTTTAATGCAAAGATGATTATGTTGATCGATGCTGATGTTTTTCCCTGAGAGAGAGAGAGAGAGAGAGAGAGAGAGAGAGAGAGAGAGAGAGAGAGAGAGAGAGAGAGAGAGAGAGAGACTGGGTGTGCGTATGACAAAATCGATTCAAACGGTTTCATATTAAACAGGTTCTTCATGTGATGTGTCAGAGAGAGAGAGAGAGAGAGAGAGAGAGAGAGAGAGAGAGAGAGAGAGAGAGATTCGAATATAAAAACAGAGAGAAAGGAAGGAGGCAGAGAAAAGCCAAAACCAAACAAACGAATAAATAAAGAAAGAAAGAATAAAATAAAATAAATAAATAAAAACCAGGACTCAGCAAAATCCCTCTTTTCAGAAAATTGGGCAAATGGCAGCTGACTCCACTAAGTCTGCTCAAAGTGTCTGGCTGCTTGCTTGCTGTTGCTGTTGCTGTTGCTTTTGCTTTTGCTTGCCTGCGAAGTTTTATGCCTTCCTTTCCTTCTTTTCGTTCTCTCTCTCTCTTTCTCTCTCTCTCTCTCTCTCTCTCTATTTCTCTCTTTGTTGCTTCTCTTAACGTAATGTGTGAGTTGCAACCTGTTTGAATTTGCTTTGAGACCTGATGGGTTTTGTGTTTGTTCCTTATAATAATAATAATAATAAAATCCGAGTGGATCTAATCTTATTTGTCGACAGTTGGGGAGACATGACACAGCCACCCACCCCCTGCAAACCGGTTGTCCGCCCCGGGTGGACGCTGGGTAGGTAGTTGAGCGGGAGGGTAGGGGAGGCATCCACCTTCCTCCTGCAAATCTGTTTGTCAGCCACAGATGGGGGCAGGGTAGGTAAGGGATCGAGAGGGTAGGGGTGACCTACCTCCTCCCTCCTCCTGCAAACCTGTTTTCCACCCCGGATTCCAGCGCTCGTAGAGCGTGCTAACAAGCTCGTAATAGTAATAATATTTAATAATAATAATAATGGCTTCCTAGTGAGGTTGCAAGCCCAACGCCTTTTCTCGACACCAGCCAATCTTAGTACCCATTTACACCCTGGTTAGGTTGCTAGCCCATTTACAGCTAACATTAATGACTAGTACCCCTTCTCATCTGGGTCAACTGGTCAACAACAGGTCAGAATCGAACAACCCCTTTTCAGCTGGGTCAACTGGTCAGCAGCAGGCCAGGATCGAACAAAGGACCTCAAAAATGAGAGCCTAGTAACCCACCACTTATCTATGGTAACCAACACACACTCACTGCAAGGCCCAACTTTCACCTGCTGAATCACGGATGAACTTCCAAGCATATTACTTCATATAGATTCAGAGAGAGTGAACTACTTTTATGCACTGCACCACTCACCTCTCTGCCTCTGCATTTTCAGTCTCTCTGGAGACCTAATCTAATTTTCCCTAATCATCTCTTTGTTCCTCACACCACTGGACTGTGGAACAGCCTCCCAGAGGGTGTCGTGCAGTTGGAACTTCAGGAGTTTAAGCTTAACCCTCGTCTTTGGTAGTCGTATTTTTAGCTTTCTTTGAAAGAAAACTATTATAGAGATGGCTGTTTGTCTGTCCGTCCTCACTTTTTCTGTCCGCCCTCAGATCTTAAAAACTACTGAGGCCAGAGGGATGCAAATTGGCATGTTGATCATCCACCCTCCAAACATCAAACACGCCAAATTGCAGCCCTCTAGCCTGAGTAGTTTTATTTCATTCAAGGTTAAAGTTAGCTATAGGTGCCAACACCACAGGCCACTCTTTTCTAATCTTTAATATTGACATCTCTGAAGCATTTCCATGTCATTACATATTCAGCAGCTTTAGAGGTCATCCTTTTTGTGCATATCCAGCATCAATAAATACATCCCTCTGTTTCTTTGAATATTCAGCATCTCTAAAAACCCCCATCTATTTCTTTGCATATTCAGCACCTCTAAAAACACTCTTCTATTTCCTTGCATACTCAGCACCCCTGGAGGCCACTGGAAACACGCCTCACCCCGAAAGTCCCTGGCAGTCCCTGGCAGCTCCTGCCCCAGACACTCGGGGCTGTTTGATGCCAAAGGGGACTCTCTGTTGCATGAGGCTGTTAACGAAGGATATCTTATAGACATTATAGTTGAAATGACTTCAAAGAGGAGAGCAATTTGGAACAAAGGGCAGAGAGAGGCCTTCCCAAAGGACATGGCCTGGTAGATTTAAGATGAGAGAGAGAGAGAGAGAGAGAGAGAGAGAGAGTATGTATATGGCAAACTCGCACCAAATGGTTCAATTGTAAACAGGTTATTTATGTGATGTGTCTGAGAGAGAGAGAGAGAGAGAGAGAGAGAGAGAGAGAGAGAGAGAGAGAGAGAGAAGAGGAATAAAAATGGGGAAAAGGAAAGAAATAAGAAAAACTGACGGAAAAATAAAAATTTTCGTCGACTCATTTATTCATGTACGTAGTCTGTGTTTGTCAGAGAGAGAGAGAGAGAGAGAGAGAGAGAGAGAGAGAGAGAGAGAGAGAGAGAGAGAGAGACCGTCAACAGCACGGGGATTCCGAGGTCGCATTTCGCCTAATGAGGGAAAACACTGAGAACATCAAAACACGGGCGTGTGACTGCAAGCAGAAACGACCTTCCTGTCAACAATAGCAAGCGACGCTGTTTTTTTTTCTTCATTAACGTCGAATTTGTGTAGATGCGACGCCAGATAAACTGATGTAAAGGGGCCATTGATATCGAAGGGAGGAGAATGCAGCAACAGTGTTTATATCGTGTTTTCCTTTGAAAGGATTTTGGGATTTAGATGGAAATAATTAAGAATTAAGGGAGTGTTTTATTATATATAATAATCGTCTCTGTTCATTTCTGATACCAACAGTGGTTCTCAACCTGGGGGAAATTTCAGAGTTCCAGGGGGGAATTTTGACCATAGACTGGCAGGCTCAAACTGGCTCCAGGACCACACAAAACCCAGTGTGCATCGGTCCGCACTACTGAGAGGTCCCGCTGACCATTCTCTCAGCTAGCTTGTGAGTTTGTGTTAGTATTTTGTTGCATATTATTTGGAAAGCACCTATTCAGGCAGACAGTTTTGGAAGGGGGGGGTTAGGGGTGAATGACATTCTGGCATATGGTGAAAGGTCAGCTTAATAAAAAACAAGTAAAAAAGGCAATGAAGTTTCTTCGGCACAATCAGGTTTTCCGTACAGCGTATAATGCTGTAAGGAACTCTCAGTCACAGCCCATGAAACTTTCATACACAGCCCAGTGGTGGCCTGTGTTATTGGTGCCAGGTGTACGATTATAGCTAATTTTAAAGTTAAATAAAATAAAAACTACTGAGGAGGCTAGAGGGCTGCAACTTGCTATGTTTGATGACTGGAGGGTGGATGATCAACATACCAATTTGCAGCCCTCTAGCCTCAGTGGTTTCTAAGATCTGAAGGCGGACAGAAAAAGTGCGGATGGACAGACAAATAGTGCATATGGGTCTGCCCCCATACATTCTCTCCTGCTGCTTTTCACTTTCACCCACTACTTCCACACAAAATTCCTGCTCCCATCACCCACAGAGTCACTACACAAATGGGTCTGCCCCTACTGTCGTGCAATAACGTGGACAGCATCAGCAGAATCGCCAAGACAGTTTGTTCTGAAATGTGGGATGAAAATTACAGCTCGGCAGCATTAAAGAAGTTGGACAGCTAAGTTGGAAGGGCTCGGACGGGATACGAGAAGTGAAAGGCAGAGAGCTTTGCAGAGGACTGAATAGTCTACAGTGCACCGCAAAATACGCCCTGAAAGCGATATTTCCCGACGAGGGACCCATCAAGTGGTGTTCATCTACTCTCCTGACTGAGAGAGAGAGAGAGAGAGAGAGAGAGAGAGAGAGAGAGAGAGAGAGAGAGTCAGCCCCGAATCCCCTTGTTCCAACGTAACACTCCCCTAACAGCAAGATCTACGAGTATTAGTGCAAGAGAAGGGAAAAATACGTATTTCATCGTGGGCAAAACCATTTTCTTTCGATGGGCAGAATCCAGTGAGACAGTCGACTCTATGCCCTTTCCATGCCCAGGGTAGAGGAAGGCGAGAATAAGCGGGAGGATGGGAATTCTATAGCTAGGAAGAGGGAGAGAAACAACTGGTTTCCTCAGCAAATGTGGCCTTTATCGAAGATGTTTACATTATAAGATGATTGCTTAGAAAGCACGTACAGAATGCCATGGAATCTTCTGAGGATTATGGCTGAGGTTTCTCTCTCTCTCTCTCTCTCTCTCTCTCTCTCTCTCTCTCTCTCTCTCTCTCTCTTCAATGTCTCTTAGTTAGGAGAGATAAACGACAGAAGACTTCCCAATTTCCCACCGCACGGAATCACGAGAGACTCACCAGCGTTCTGTCAAACCCTCCAACCTTTCCGTTGCTCTTTCTCGTGCCGGGACAATCGTCCAGATTTTTCCGCGGAGCTTCTCCGTTTGAGGGGAAACATTTCCCCTTTGCAGCGCCAACTATTCTTCCCTAGCGCCATCTTTTCGGGCCTCTATCACCAGCCATTTTTCAGGCGTGTTTTATCAACCTTATTTTGTTTTGCCGCGGGAATGGAAGCCTCGGCTGAAGAAGAAGAAGAAGAAGAAGAAGAAGATCGAAGCGCTCGCCAGTGTTGACATGGCAGTGGTGGCGTGTGGATGTGTCGCCCCGCGCTCCGGATCCGTCGACGATTCTTTCGTTCACTTTGCAATGATCACAACAGTTCAAAATTAGCGTCATGATGTGAATACTTACAAAAGTGCTTCGTCCACAGTAATCATCAGTTTTTCTTTAGCTCCCTCGCCGAGGCCAGGCTCTGAGGAGGCACAGATTTGCAGTGCATACGCGCGAAGGAGGAAGTTCTTGCGAGGGATCTTTTGCGTGCGTTATTTCAGTGGGTCCTGCGTTATTTATCGTCCCACGTTCCTATTCGTTCATCCTGGCGCCCATAAGGATCAAGTTCGTCTCACCGCCCAGTCCGAAAGTGAAGCCAGGTAGCGGCACTCTCCTTCAAGCAATGTTGGCTTCTTCCTTATAGATATAGAATGGTGTGGTATTAGATGAAAACAACTATAGCTTACTGTAATTGTATTTCAGGGTGTGAATTTTTATCAGTTTGATTTAGCCTTGAATTGCACTTACTGAGAGAGAGAGAGAGAGAGAGAGAGAGAGAGAGAGAGAGAGAGAGAGAGAGAGAGAGAGAGAGAGAGAGAGAGATTACTTTATCTAATACCATACTATATTTGTGTTACACGACCAAATACAAATTTTTATTTACCATTTTAATATATATAGTTCCGAATTGCATTCAGAGAGAGAGAGAGAGAGAGAGAGAGAGAGAGACAGAGAGAGAGAGAGAGAGAGAGAGAGAGAGATTACTTTATCTAATACCATACTATATTTGTGTTACACGACCAAATACAAATTTTTATTTACCATTTTTATATATATAGTTCCGAATTGCATTCGCAGAGAGAGAGAGAGAGAGAGAGAGAGAGAGAGAGAGAGAGAGAGAGAGAGAGAGAGAGAGAGAGAGAGAGATTACTTTATCTAATACCATACTATATTTGTGTTACATGACCAAATACAAATTTTTATTTACCATTTTTATATATATAGTCTGAATTGCATTCAGAGAGAGAGAGAGAGAGAGAGAGAGAGAGAGAGAGAGAGAGAGAGAGAGAGAGAGAGAGAGAGAGATTACTTTATCTAATACCATACTATATTTGTGTTACACGACCAAATACAAATTTTTATTTACCATTTTTATATATATAGTTCTGAATTGCATTCTGCAGAGAGAGAGAGAGAGAGAGAGAGAGAGAGAGAGAGAGAGAGAGAGAGAGAGAGAGAGATTACTTTATCTAATACCATACTATATTTGTGTTACACGACCAAATACAAATTTTTATTTACCATTTTATATATATAGTTCCAATTGCATTCTGCAGAGAGAGAGAGAGAGAGAGAGAGAGAGAGAGAGAGAGAGAGAGAGAGAGAGAGAGAGAGAGAGAGAGAGAGATTACTTTATCTAATACCATACTATATTTGTGTTACACGACCAGATATAAATTTTTATTTACCATTTTCATATAGCTCCGAATTGCATTCACAGAGAGAGAGAGAGAGAGAGAGAGAGAGAGAGAGAGAGAGAGAGAGAGAATAGAATATAGAATTTAGGACAAAGTTCAAGCGTTAGGACCTACGCTAAGGTCACTTCAGCGCTGAAAGGGAAACTATAGCAAAAGAGAGAGAATATGAACGGGGTTACAGTAAAAGGAATGAAAGGGGTTGTAGCAGGTAGGGGGCCATGGAAGGGACGCTGCAAAGAACCTTAAGTAATGCCTACAGTGCTCCGCGTGAGGTGCACTGACTTCATAAATAAAAAATGCTTTTATATTCCAGGCATTTTTGGGAATAGAATCCTGGACTGAATTTAACACTTTACAATGAAGCATCTTGTAAACATATTAGGAAGGACTCCTTGAAATAGTTATCAATATCTATATAAACCTCAATTTACATACATACACATGTACATACATACTGACATACATACATACATTTAAGTACAAACACAGGTGTGTATTTATCTCTTATATATATACACACACACACACACACACACACACACACACACACACACATATATATATATATATATATATATATATATATATATATATATATATATATATATATATATATATAACAGATATGAGTTGGAGAGGTTGAACAACGAGATAAAGAGTTCCAGAGAATTAGAGAGAGGTTGCAGAGGAAGACTGAACAAAGAGAATATGAACGGAGGTACAGTAAAAGACTAAAAAGAGGGTGCAGCTAGGGCCCGAAGGAACGCTGCAAACATCCTTTCCTAATGCCCACAGTGCTCCATGCGAGGGCTACTGACGGCAGTTACCACCACCTACGGGAGCTGCCACCCCAGGGCACTTATAACTCTGGGTACACGCTAAGACATTATTTGTTGGGGTGAATATCTTAACCACCACACTACGAATTCCACCTATAGCGTACACACGCACACACACACACACACACACATATATATATACTGTATATATATATATATACATATATACTGTGTGTACAAAGAACAGATGAGAAATGTGGAGATAGGAAGAAGAGATAAAAATGCGAAATGGTTCGGTCATGTGGAGAGACTGGGTGATGGTAGGCTAATGAAAATATTGTAAGGTGAAAGCAGGAGAGGAAGACATTCAAGGGTTGGAAAGATTGGGTGAAAGGCCCAGGAAGCATGAGAGTGCATGCTAGATGGGAGGAACGGCGCAGTAAGTGTACGAGGGCTTGACATACTGCTTATGAGGATTTCCTGAAGATGTTAGAAAGTGGCTAATTGCTATATTAGATAGTTAAAGTGGTCGTGTTGTTTCCCTGTCTAGGGCCACCATCTGTTAAGACCACAATTATATACATATATATAATATATACATATATATATATATACATATACATGTATATAATCCTTCCTTTGGCACGGTCCCTTACACTGTTCCAGACATAACCCCACTCTCAGTATGGAAACTTTCATTTCTTATTTTATTATTTATATCAAGTTGATTTTACGCAGTCTTTTCAGTTCTTCTTATTACTCTCTTTCTTCAATGCCATAATTTCCTACCATCAGTCTGATGACTTCCATAATATGGATAAGAGGAAGGACAGGCGTTCTGGATTCAATCCAGAACCTTTGCATTCCCTCTTATGCATATTGCGAGCATCGGACAGCACTGAAGAAAAGTGATGATAATTATAACAACAGGTAAAAAAATGCGCCGAAGTTTCTTCAGCGCAATCGAGTTTTCTGCACAGTATATAATGCTGTATGAAACTCTCAGCCCCTGCCCATGAAACTTTCACCCACGGGCCGGTGTCGTTGGCACCTATAGCGCCGCCAGACGCACGATCATGGCTAACTTTAACCTTGAATAAAATCAAAACTTCTAAGGCTAGAGGGTTGCAATTTGGTATGTTTGATGACTGGGGGGCGGTTAATCAGTATACCAATTTGCAGCCCTCTTGCCCAGGTGGTTTATGAGATTTAAGGGCGGACAGACAAATAGCCATCTCTATAATAACCCTCTTTTACAGAGAACTAAAACTGAAGACTTTAAATCTTGAAGAAAAAACAGGAGATTAAAAATATCTCGAGTCAATCATCAGATTCCGAATGCACCTGAGAGTTGGTTGCTTTGTGTCGTCGAAGGGTCGAAAAGGGATCACACTGTGCACTGTAGGCATTGCTTAAGGTCCCTAGTTACTACAGCCCCTTTCATTCCTTTTACTGTACCTCCATTCATATTCTCTTTCATCCTTACTTTCATTAACCCTCTCCCAAATTGTTTCACAGTGCGACTGCTTTGAGGTTTTACTCCTGTTACGACCTGAAAGAGTTTTTACTCAGTTTTCCTTTCAGCGCTGAGTGACCTCATAGATCCCAGGGCTTCGCCTCTGGTCTCAATTTTATATTCCGATCCGATATATATATATATATATATATATATATATATATATATATATATATATATATATATATATATATATATATATATATACCATCTCAAAATAGTTCAGTGCTTTTGCTTTCCTCAGTCAACAATTCCACGAGGATTATTTTAAAAGCCATGGTGCTTGAATTCATTCTAAAAATACGGAGAATCTTAGAGCTAGTCCTGCATCTCTTCGGCCTTAGTCAGTGGGAGTCCAGTGTTGCTGAAACGTGGAAATTTTGATGCACAAGATGATCGCGCGCAGATGTGGGGCCATCATTTTACGGTCTGCCACACCAAGCGTGGAAAAAATTTCCACACTCTTTTAAAGGGTTTATTGTGATCAGATATATTAGTTTCTTATATTATATGCTTCACTGACCTATATTCTTGGTCATTTGCATGAAGCACCAGACGTCGATTGGGCGGTGTCTTGACTGACATGTCGAATACAGTGACAGCTTTAGGTTTCCATCTAATTAAGGTAACTTAAACCTATTTAAAATCGTTTTAATAAATCTAAAAAGTGATTGTGACTAACTTGAGAAGGGAAGTTTACAGGAAACGATCTTTAGACTGCGAAGGAAAACATATATCATTTTATATACATTAGATTTTACCAACGGTTGAGTGAATTTAAAACTTAGGCGAGCGTGGACGTCAGTGGTGTGGAAATGTGGTAACACTGAGTGGGACTGATACATGGTTCCTCTTGCCCACTGCACTCCACTGTCCTTTCCTCCCCCCATGTGACGATAATTATTATGCTCACTGATTTGCCTATTGTTGGGTAGTGTCTGGTTTAGCTTGAAGTCTCTCTCTCTCTCTCTCTCTCTCTCTCTCTCTCTCTCTCTCTCTCTCTCTCTCTCTCTCTCTCTCTCTCTTTGAACCCTTGCCCACTGGGTGTATTGTGGACTGCATGATCTTGCCAAGGCCAAAGCGTATTCAGCAAGAAGCTTGCTCGATGTTTTTCGTTTTTTGTTTGAAACTATTCTGGCTTAAGCTACGAGGAGCCTTTAAGAGCGATTTTTAGTTCCCTGTGCGCTTTAGCCACACTTCCTGTTTTGGCCTTCTGTAAAAAATGGTGGAAAATGGTCCACTGGTCTTTGTGTCGCTTCAGGCGTCTTTGCATAGCTGAGGATGGCGTGACCACCATAGCATGGTCGGAAAGTTTGAACAGTCCTCTACAGAAACTGGAAATTCATAAAAGTGGGTCACCTATTCCTCCTCTTTTGGATAATGTGGTCAAAAGTGAGTCTGATTTGTAGTATTCTGTAAAAGAAAACTATTATAGAGATGGCGATTTGTCTGTCCGCCCTCAGATCTTAAAATCTGCTGAGGCTAGAGGGCTGCAAATTGGTATGTTGATCATCCACCCCAGTCATCAAAGATACCAAATTGCAGCCCTCTAGCCTCAGTAGTCCTTATTTTATTGAAGGTTAAAGTTAGCCATGATCGTGCGTCTGGCACTGCTATAGGTGCCAACAACACAGGGGGCTTTGGCTGAAAGCTTCATGGGCCGTGGCTGAGAGTCACATACAGCATTATACGCTGTAAAGAAAACCCGACTGCGCCGAAGAAACTTCGGCGCATTTTTTACTTATTTAACGAAACCTGAATCGCTTGCTATCGAAGATTCTCAGTTTCTCCTCGTACCTCATTTTTGGATTCCTTGTCTTCTCTCTCTCTCTCTCTCTCTCTCTCTCTC
Organism: Macrobrachium rosenbergii; assembly: GCF_040412425.1. NCBI lineage: Eukaryota > Metazoa > Arthropoda > Malacostraca > Decapoda > Palaemonidae > Macrobrachium > Macrobrachium rosenbergii. The sequence goes on from NC_089775.1 coordinate 6,443,850, forward strand.
TCTCTCTCTCTCTCTCTCTCTCTCTCCTACCCAAGACGAACCGTAGTGTCACGTTCCCTCGTTACTTTCCGTTACCATAACCATCTATAGCCGCTGAAATACAAGTTTACATCAACAGGTCATATTTCTTGAGCCTCTCCTCACCCCATACTGTCAACAGAACGAGAATAGAGCAGAATACGGAATTTAGGCCAAAGGCCAAGCGGTGGGACCTATGAGGTCATTCAGCTCCGAAAGGGAAATTGGGAGTAGGAAAGTTTGAGAGGTGTAACAGGAGGAAAACCTCAAAGCACTGTGAATCAATTGTTAGGAGTGGAGAGTAAGAGGGAAGAAAGAGAATATGAACGGAGGTACAGTAAAGGGAACGAAAGGAGAAAAGTCACAGGAAAAAAAGTCACAGAATAAAAGTCACAGGAAAAAAGTCACAACAAGTTATGGTGGCCGGTAATAAAGTCACAGGGAAAAAGTAACCTAACCTAATTATTACTGGCCACAAAATATTAATGATTTTTTTCCTACGACTTTTCTCCTAGCCAAAATTATGACTTTGTGTGACTTTTTTCCTGTGACTTTTCTCCTAGCCAAAATTATGACTTTGTGTGACTTTTTTCCTGTGACTTTTCTCCTAGCCAAAATTGTGACTTTTTTCCTTGTCAAAATTGTGACTTTTTTCTGTAATTTTTTGTCTGTGACTTTCCTCCTGGCCAAAATTGACTTTTTTCCTAGCCAATATTGTGACTTTTTTCTATGACTGTTTTCCCAAGCCAAAATTGCGACTTTTTCCCTAGCCAAAATTATGACTTTTTGTGTGAGTTTTTTTCTGTTACTCTTTTCCTAGCCAAAATTGTGACTTTTTTCTGTAAATTATTTTCTGTGACTTTCCTCCTAGCCAAAATTGTGACTTTTTTCCCTGTGACTTTTTCCTAGCCAATATTGTGACTTTTTTCCTAGCCAAAATTATGACTTTTTGTGTGACTTTTTTTCTGTGACTTTCTTCCTATCCAAAATTGTGACTTTTCTGTAATTTTTTTCTGTGACTTTCCTCCTGGCCAAAATTGTGACATTTTTCCTGTGGCTTTTTTTTTTTCCTAGCCAAAATTGTGACTTTTCTGTTACTTTTTTCCTAGCCAAAATTGTGACTTTTTCCTAGCCAAAATTGTGACTTTTTCTTAGCCAAAATTGTGACTTTTTTCTGTGACTTTTTCCTAGCCAAAATTGTGACTTTTTTCCTAGCCAAAATTGTGACTTTTTTCCTAGCCAAAATTGTGCCTTTTTCTAGCCAAATTTGTGACTTTTTTCCTAGCCAAACTTATTACTTTTTTGTGTGACTTTTTCTTGTGACTTTTCTCCTTGCCAAAATTTTGACTTTTTTGTGTGACTTTTTTCCTAGCTAAAATTGTGATTTTTTTCTGTAATTTTTTTCTGTGACTTTCCTCCTGGCCAAAATTGTGACTTTTTTCCTAGTCAAAATTGTGACTTTTCTGTGACTTTTTTACTAGCCAAAATTGACTTTTTTCTGTGACTCTTTTCCTAGCCAAAATTGTGACTTTTTTCCTAACCAAAATTGTGACTTTTTCTGTGACTTTTTTCTAGCCAAAATTGTGACTTTTTCCTAGCCAAAATTGTGACTTTTTTCCTAGCCAAAATTGTGACTTTTTTCTAGCCAAAATTGTGACTTTTGTCTGTGACTTTTTTCCTAGCCAAAACTTTGACTTTTTTCCTAGCCAAAACTTTGACTTTTTTCCTAGCCAAAATTGTGACTTTTTCCCTGGCCGAAATTGTGACTTTTTTTAGCCAAAATTGTGACTTTTCTCCTAGCCAAAATTGTGACTTTTTCCTAGCCAAAATTGTGACTTTTCCTAGCCAAAACTGACTTTTTCCTAGCCAAAATTGTGATTTTTTCCTAGCCAAAATTGTGACTTTTCTCCTAGCCAAAATTGTGACTTTTCTCTAGCCAAAACTGACTTTTTCCTAGTCTAAATTGTGACTTTTTTCCTAGTCTAAATTGTGACTTTTTTCCTAGTCTAAATTGTGACTTTTTTCCTAGTCTAAATTGTGACTTTTTTCCTAGTCTAAATTGTGACTTTTTTCCTAGTCTAAATTGTGACTTTTTTCCTAGCCAAAATTGTGACTTTTTTCCTAGCCAAAATTGTGACTTTTTTCCTAGCCAAAATTGTGACTTTTTTCCTAGCCAAAATTGTGACTTTTTTCCTAGCCAAAATTGTGACTTTTTTCCTTGCCAAAATTGTGACTTTTTTCCTAGCCAAAATTGTGACTTTTCTCCTGGCCAAAATTGTGACTTTTTTCCTAGCCAAAATTGTGACCTTTTTCCTAACCAAAATTGTGACTTTTTTCCTAACCAAAATTGCGACTTTTTTCCTAGCCAAATTGTGACTTTTTCCTGTGCCTTTTTTCCTAGCCAAAATTGTGACTTTTCGGTGCCTTTTTTCCTAGCCAAAATTGTCACTTTTTTCCTTGCCAAAATTGTCACTTTTTTCCTAGCCCAAATTGTGACTTTTTTTCTTGCCAAAGTTGTGACTTTTAACTGTGACTCTTTTTCCTGTGACTTTATTACCGACCACCCTCAGGTCTGGCGTACATAAAAGCATTATTTCGCGTTCAGTGAAAAGTCAATATGAAGGTGTTCATCAGGAAGAAGTAAGAGGAAGTAAAGGGAAATATACAAAGAAGAGATAACACTTATTAAAATAAAAAAAAGAAATCAATAAACAGATAAAAATGTATCAAAGTGCAGAAGAATAGTATTAAGGTAGTAATACATCGCATCTTAGCTTGAACTCCTTCAGAAGTTCCAATTCCACGACATCCTCAGCAGGGAGGCTGTTCCACAATCCTCCAACGGTGTGAGGAATGGAATTGCCCAGTTCCTCACCCAAACAATTAAGGCAAATGAAGAAACATTCTGGCAAACGACTTCTCAGATGAGGCACAGTGTTAACTTTCCAGGTTTTATGTGTCCCGGGGGAAGCCTCTTATTGTGTTTAGAGGGTTTCACTGCACCTTCAGATAACTGTCTTTTGAGCAGGCCCGGAAGTTTGGGATGGACGTTCTCAATTGTTTTCCTTTTTCCAGTTTTTTGTTTTAGAAATTTGACTTTTTTTTTTTAATGGTGGTTCCGTTTTCCTGGTATATGTTAATTTATTTATTTTTTTCTTTTTTAATGTATTTTTCTTCACTCCCTCTTACTTCTTCCTAATGAACACCTTAATATTCTCTGGAAGCTTCAATTTCAAGTCAGTGGCCCCTTTGGTGGGCTGGTTCCATATGAATAGGTTTCATCTACTGAATAATAATAATAATAATAATAATAATAATAATAATAATAATAATAATATGAAACTGAGTCTTCAGAATCTATATGTAAAAAATCATATTCATAAGTCTGACATTTCATTTCATCTTTATCATTATTCAACTTTCTCGTTCTTGCGGGACCCCCGTGAAATTTGACAGGAAGGTCCCCTAATTATCTGACCCAAATTTCATGTCCCTGACCGGCTATCAAGGCCACGAGGTCACAAGAGTGGCAAAAATCGTCAAAATCTGTGCATGAACATGTTTAAAGATCTAATAATTGAAGACAGTATTTCAAGTCCATTTTCCATACCCGTCAATTTCCCTTGTATCAAGGGGGTTAGTGCCGTCTGCACTGTAGGTAATACCTGACGTTCTTTGCAGCATCCCTTCGACCCCTAGCTGCAACCCCTTTCATTCCTTTTACTGTACCTTTGTTCATATTCTTTTTCTTCCTTCTTGCTATTCACCCTCTCCTAACAATTGTTTCAGAGTGCAACCGCTTTGAGGCTTTCCTCCTGTTACAACTTTCAGATCTCTCTACTCTCAATTTCAGCACTGAATGACCACACAGGTCCCAGTGCTTGGCCTTTGGCCTTTGGCCTAAATTCTGTATTCCATTCCATTCCAATAACGCGTCAGGTTTTACCGGTAAAACCAAAACCGATGCAGAATATCAGAGAGTGATCTGAAAATTTGGTTAACATAACCATGAAACAGTGAAAAATGTAATTTGCTTCAGATGACAAAGGCTGAATTATAAAGCAACGGAATTATTATTATTTCAGTGGATGACGCCTATTCACATGGAACAAGCGCCCCAAAGGGGCCACTGACTTCAAATTCGAGCTTCCAAAAAATGTTGGTTTCAACCTCCCACCGCAGCAGACGCCCCAAACACTGCGGCAGTAACCGGTCATGATACACAGCCAGTGATTTTTCATCGCCCTGGGGGAGACGCGAACCCCCCGCCCTGACATCTCAGTGGCATGCCACTACACTAACCACTGTACCAGATTTGGAAATGCTGTTTCATTTGGGAGAAATTACTTTTTCAGACATCTGGAGCAATCTGAAGAAAGGTGAACTTTGCTGACTGTTGTGGACAATAAAGACAGATCTCTAGTAATTCTCATTATTACTGTTGCTGTTAATGTTAGTAAATATCATGAATTTAACTGTGATTAGAAATTCTCTAGCCTAAATGTTCCAAAACTATGTGGTAGCTTTCAAACACACACACACACACACACACACACACACACACACACACACATATATATATATATATATATATATATATATATATATATATATATATATATATATATATATATATATATATATATCTGCATACATCTGAATCATGACACTGCATAACGTATAGCAAGCATCTTAAATCTTTATTTCAAAGAATAAAACAAATCCCTTCAATCCTGGCTGCCATCATCATCACCCTTTACCAGGAAATTAAAAAAGAAAATAAAATTGCAGAAAAACGCAGCTCAATATAACGACTGCATCAAGTTATTTAAATAAGAGGAAAGCCAATGAATATTCCTCCCCATTATCGTATTTCCTCTTTTGCTCTCAATAAATATATGGGATGTTTGCCCCTTCCACGATGTTTGTGCCGCATAAAGTTTATTTCCATTGTGAGAACTTATCATATTTCGCTTCCACCCTTTTCTGAAAGAGGGGCCGAGATGGAGCCTTCATTATTATTATTATTATTATTATTATTATTATTATTATTATTATTATTATTATTATTATTATTATTATTGGTGCTGTTACCTCTGAGGCGTGGGATTCACAATCATTTTTAATATTTATTATTGCCATTAATATTATTATCATTTTATGAAGCACATGTGAATAAAATGAGTGCATTTTAATCATTTATACAAACAAATGAATGTATATTATGTGTCATAACAACATCTTTCTATGCGACAACAGGAAATCAATAATGAAAATTAGTTACCAGTTTGTATATATATATTTTTTACATATATAAATTTCTGACTCATCTCGGGATCGAACCACCCAAGTCCTTCAATTGAAAGGCACAGGGCGCTGCCAACTGAACCACACAGGTCAATTGAAAAACCTGGGTTCGATCCCGAGTCGAGTCAGAAATTTATTTCTGCCCCACACGTGACTGTGTATTGGTTACATTATATATATATATATATATATATATATATATATATATATATATATATATATATATATATATATATATATATATATATATATATATATATATATATATATATATATATACATATATATACACACATACATATGCATATATATATATATATATATATATATATATATATATATTATATACATTATATATATTTATATATACACACTATATATATGCATTTAACCCTTTCTAGGCTGTGCTGTCCCTTACCCATTTTCTTTTATTTCCTTCCAGGCGTTTTAGGGGCAACTCAACAAAAACACGAACATGGCTCGGCCCCCTCTTCCCCTGCAGTTACCCGGTCCGCTGAGTCGACTCCATCTAAATTTGTGAGTTACATTTTTAATCTGTTTCAAATTATTTCATCTCTTTGGTGAAATGTTTCACACAGAATTTTCTTCTTAACTTCACCTATTTTGTGTCTACCTTCATCTGTTATAATCATTCCCAATTACTTGCTTGAATCAGTCACTTGCATTTTCACCATTTATAGCTACAGGTTCCTTCTTTCAATATACCCTCTTTCAGTTCTTGCAAGCGCTTTAAAACTCTTTCATTAGTTTGCGCTTTCTGTCCACTGCACCTCATGACTTATAAAGCATTTGCAAACATCAACATTTCCACTGTTTACCTTTCTTGTACTTTTTGCATCACTTCATTCATGGAGATATAAAACGCGTAAAAATGCGCCGAAGAAAAGTTTTCTGTATAGCATATAATGCTGTATGAAACTCTCAGCTACGATCAGGCAGCGCTCAGTTGCTCCCCAGATACAGTCAAGTGAAGGTGCGTCGGCGACGCCTCCGGAAAGCGCTGACAGACGCATGATCCATGGCTAATCTTAACCTTAAATAAAATAAAGACTGCTGAGGCTAGAGGGCTGCAATTTGGTATGTTTGATGACTGGAGGGTGGATGATCAACATACCAATTTGCAGCCCTCTAGCCTCAGCAGTTTTGAAGATCTGAGGGCAGACAGAAAAAAGTGCAGACGGAAAGACAAATAGCCATCTCTATAAGAGTTTTCTTTTGCAGAAAACTAAATACCTATTTAAATGTTACACTCCCTTATTTTGACCAACTATTACCTCAAACCAGACTCTCCCATCCACATATCCAAACACTTGGTTTGCTCCCAGAACACAAAACTTCAAACTTCTCTCAACCTTAAAACTTTAACATTGTTTGCCGTGCCACTATGTTGATCCTGGCATGAGATTTTCCTAGTTACAAGAATGCCATCTACAGCTTAGTAGTTTTCTGTAAAAGAGAACTATTATAGAGATGGCTAATTGTCTGTCCGCCCTCAGATCTTAAAAACTACTGAGGCTAGAGGGCTGCAAATTGGTATGTTGATCATCCACCCTCCAGTCATCAAACATACCAAATTGCAAGCCTCTAGCCTCCTCAGTAGTTTTTATTTTAGTTAAGGTTAAATTTAGCCACGATCGTGCACCTGGCACCTCTATAGGCGCCAACAACACCGGCCACCACCGGGCAGTGGCTGAAAGTTTCATACAGCATTATACGCTGTACAGAAAACTCGATAACTTCGGCGCATCTTTTACTTGTTTATATCATTACCAATCTTTCAGAATCAGGAAAACATAAAAAAAAAAAAAATGGGGAACATCGGACGAGCAAAAAGAGAACGAACAAAATGAAGTTAAAACGGGGAAAGCGTCGACCAGAAACCAGCAGCCGAGAAGGTTAATCAAATATTCATCGAGAAGCTAAAACTAACGTAAACACAATTTCACAGTTCCGTGAAGGCGACCTGTTCGCGCCATCGGAATGAAAGCCATAATATCATATTCCATTTGCATCCGCGATGCGACGCGATGCTTTGTGGACCCGGGGAGAATTGGGGGCGAAAGGCGGGAAGAAGTTTCCATTGTTACGGAAGGAAGGAAGGAAGGAAGGAAGGAGGGAGGGAGGAAAAGAAGAAGTACAATAAGAGAGCTCAAAAACGATGGGTTGAGAAATCTTGAACTCGGGAGGAGGAGCCGTTGCAGAGTCGTTGCCTCAAGCCTTTGTGGTTTTTGAGCCGTTACAAAGACCTGTATCTGCTGCTATTACTACTACTCCCAATTGTAAACAAAATGATGCAACAACTTAATCTACTGAGGATTTCAATACCGGTGTTGTCTTACAGGATGAAATCACCTTTTTATACCAATCAGAGACTCGAATAGCCTTCTCTTCTCTGCGTAAGTGATTACAGAAAAATCAAACAAGAAAAGTTTAAGAAAATTCCACATGTTAGGAACACACTCCTACCTCGCTCTGAAGAAGCAAAAATGTTGCATTGCGGAGAAACTATACAAGCTACCTAACTAGGTGTGCCCCAATTTATGTTTACATTGAGATTTTCATCTTTTACTGACTTTCAATTACTATATTCACCTTTAGTTTGTGGCCCGTTGCTACTCATATCAGGCACCTCAGGTCTTTATGAGTCTCAGTTACACGAAGTATCTTTACAGACCACAGGAGTCACAGAAACCATGGTCACAGACGCCTAAAATACACCCATTGCCATGAACAATGTATTTTCAATTTCCCAGCCAGAGAGAGGGAGAGAGAGAGAGAGAGGAAGGTGTCACCCTACGCGGGATTATTAACCCTAGATACGTTAATTATTTCGAGAGGGGATTGAGCCCTCTAATCAGAGTATAAATAAGTATGACCCATCACGTTTGTTGATCGACGCTAATCCAGTCTCTGTGATCCCCCACATGCAAGGTAATCGCCGATCTGATCACTCTTTATTTTGAATTTTCCTAAATCATTTTGCTCTTTCGGGCAATACATAATTCCTTTCAATCAATACTGGATAAACCTGTATGTAATGACCCCATGGGTTTTCGGGGGTCGTCATCTAGGACCAATATTTCTTGGGGGTCATTATCTATGAAAGATCCTAATAAACATTATAATTATATAGGTGTATTTTTTGGTGGTCCGGTGGTTAGAACACACGCCCCGTCAACAAGAAATCTCGGGGTTTGATTCCCGGGCGAGTCGGAACCCGAAAGTTCCGCAAATCCGTTCCGAAAGTTCCGCAAATCCCTTTGAGTTTGTACTGACCTTAGCAGTGAATCATGTACCCGATAGTTAACTGAATATATTGGGTCGCAAAAAGGTTTGATAAGGTCATGAAGCTTGTATCTCATCCCAAAAGACTTGTTGAGAACTAAAAGGATAAATCACCTTGTATTTATATTTATTTATATATTTTCACCTATTTATTTATGAATTTATTCCTATTTTCTTTTCTTTCTGTATTTCCTATTGTCATTTGTAATTTCTTTCAAACAGACATCATAATATTATTTGGAAGCTTAAATTTCAAGTCAGTGGCCCTTTGAAGTCTTGTTGCATAGGAATAATGGTTTATCTTCTGTATGATAATAATAATAATAATAATAATAATAATAATAATAATAATAATAATAATAATAATAATAATAATAATAATAATAATAATAATAATAAGCTGGAGCCGCCCTCTAAGAAACTACCAGTCGACACCCATAATATAATGTTATTATAAACAGATTTCTTCATTGTAGCAAGTGACCTGGAAATATCATGATGTTGTGGAGCATGATGAATATTTTGCTTGTCAAAATGATGAAAAAGCCTATAAAGGCGAAAGGCGACTGATAATAATATGAAACTTCAAGAAAATAAAGCACATTATTTGAGCTAAAAATGTTGCAGTTTCTTATTAATTACTTGATTATCACACGCCCTGATAAAGATTATGAAGATATAATATTACCAATGAAATCTAGAGGAAGAAAGGATAAAATTTTGGCTCTTAGAGTGACCTGTGACCTTGAAAAGTAAGTCGAAGCAAAAAAAAAGAAGCAAAAAATGTGCAGCGTATAATGCTGTATGAAACTCTCAGCCGCTCCTAAAGCGCTGCCAGACGCACGATAATGGGTAACTTTAACCTTAGCTAAAATAAAAAGCTACTGAGGAGGCTAGAGGGCTGCAATTTGGTATGTTTGATGATTGAAGGGTGGACGATCAACATGCCAATTTGCAGCCCTCTGCCTCAGTAGTTTTGAAGATCTGAGGGCGGACGTACAGACAAATAGCCCTCTCTATAATAGTTTTCTTTTATAGGAAACTAAAATGATAACATTGCTTTAGACATAGGATCGAATTCTGAAGACCAGGGACCTGTAAACATCAGTTTTTTTCTTGCTCTAAACTTAATATCTATAATAATTGTTTATTCCTGTTATCTTGAAAAACACTTGAAGGTGAAACGCTGCCGAATGATACTAGATAATGACAGTAAAGGACACTTAATTTGTCTGTCTGTCCGCACTTTTTCTCTCCGCCCTCAGATCTTAAAAACCTCTAAGGCTAGAGGGCTACAAATTGGCATGTTGACCATCCACCCTTCAATCATCAAACATACCAAATTGCAGCCCTCTAGCCTCAGTAATTTTTATTTTATTTAAGGTTAATGTTAGCCACGGATCTTGCGTTTGGCAGCGCCTTCCGGAGGCGTCGCCGACGCACCTTCACTTCACCGCATCTGGGAAGAAACTGAGCGCTGTCCGGCCGTAGCTGAGAGTTTCATACAGCATTATACAATGTATGAAACTCTCACGGCTCTGGACCACAATCGTCACCAAGACCTCACATTCTTTCTCTCTTGAGTTACTTTCACATCTCTCCCAAAATTTCATCACTTACTGCCATCCAGGAGGCCAACCTTTTAGGAAAATTTCCACAGCAATCCGCACTCAACTTTCTGCATTATCCTTCCAATGAATAGATAAATAAACAAATGAACCAAAATAAATTGAAGTAATAACGTTGATAGCATCGACAACAACAACAATATTAATCTGTAATAATAAAATCCGAGTGGATCTTTCTTGTTTGTCCGCCCTGGGTGGGAGCGGGGTAGGGGAGACATGACACATCCACCCTCCTCCTGCAAACCTGTTTGTCCGCCCTGGGTTGGGGTGGGGTAGGTAGGGGATCGGGAGGGTAGGGGAGACATGACACATCCACCCTCCTCCTGCAAACCTGTTTGTCCACCCTGGGTTGGGACAGGGTAGGTAGGGGATCAGGAGGGTAGGGGAGACATGACACATCCACCCACCTCCTGAAACCTGTTTGTCTGTCCCGGGTTGGGAGGGTAGGGGAGACATGACACATCCACCTCCTCCTGCAAACCTGTTTGTCCGCCCTGGTTTGGGGCGGGGTAGGTAGGGGAGACATTTCAGGCAGCGGCGGGTTCCAGAGTAGTGTAGCGCTCTCATCAAGCTAGTTATTGTAATAATAATAATGATAATATAGTAATAACAACTACAAATTCTTGATGGCTTGGATGTATCTAATAAACAAACTGAATGGGCCAGAATGGGTTCAGAAAAAACTTCTTTTCTCAACTGTTGCAATGTGGATTCGTCCTAGGTGCCTTTATTCTTGGGACCTGGGTTAGGTAGGTGCACTGAGTTGCCCTTCTCGGTTCCTATGACGGTTTTAGCTATTAATAGTGAGACCAGAATCTCTCTCTCTCTCTCTGTATTTATTATTATTATTATTATTATTATTATTATTATTATTATTATTATTATTATTATTATTCAGTAGATGAACCCTATCCAAATGTAACAAGCCCACCAAAGGGGCCACTGACTTGAAATTGAAGCTTCCAAAGAATATTAAGGTGTCCATTAGGAAGAAGTGAGAGGAAGTAAAGGAAATACAGAAAGATTAAGAGATCCCACTTATTAAAAACATAACTAATAAATAGATAAATCGATAAAAATGTATTAAAATGCTTGACCTTCTGAAATTCCAACTGCACGACATCCTCTGTAGGGAAACTGTTCCACAGTCCAACGGTGTGTGGAATAAAGGACCTCTGTACCTCTATCTATCCGTCAATCTGTCGCTATATATCTTTTTTCCTTTTTAGATTTTCCGAATTCCAGAATGCCAACATTCACAAGATTTTCATTTTTATTTTATTCTTTTTTTTTCTCCGTTCCATCTCCTGGTCTCCCGTAACGCGATAGGCCCAGTCTTTTAAGCAATTTGCTTTTGACCCCAGCGGCAGTCATGCCCAATACCCTCTCGACAGGCTGTAGCTTAGCTTCTCTCTCTCTCTCTCTCTCTCTCTCTCTCTTCTCTCTCTCTTCTCTCTCTCTCTCTCTCTCTCTCTCTTTTGTCTCTCTCTCAAAACCAAATCCTTTTCTGATGTTTTTAGTTTTCTGTAAAAGAAAACTGTTGCGATGGAAACTTTTTCTGTCCGCACTTTTTCTGTCCGCGCTTTTTCTGTCCGCGCTTTTTCTGTCCGCGCTTTTTCTTTCTGTCCGCGCTTTTTCTGTCCGCGCTTTTCTGTCCGCGCTTTTTCTTTCTGTCCGCGCTTTTTCTGTCCGCACTTTTTCTGTCCGCACTTTTTCTGTCCGCACTTTTTTCTGTCCGCACTTTTTCTGTCCGCGCTTTTTCTGTCCGCGCTTTTTCTGTCCGCACTTTTTCTGTCCTTTTTCTGTCCGCGCTTTTTCTGTCCGCGCTTTTTCTTCCTGTCGCTTTTTCTGTCCGCTTTTCTGTCCGCGCTTTTTCTGTCCGCATCCGCACTTTTTTCTGTCCGCACTTTTTCTGTCCGCACTTTTTCTGTCCGCACTTTTCTGTCCGCGCTTTTTCTGTCCGCGCTTTTCTGTCCGCGCTTTTTCTTTCTGTCCGCGCTTTTTCTGTCCGCGCTTTTCTGTCCGCGCTTTTTCTTTCTGTCCGCGCTTTTTCTGTCCGCGCTTTTCTGTCCGCGCTTTTTCTTTCTGTCCGCACTTTTTTCTGTCCGCACTTTTTCTGTCCGCACTTTTTTCTGTCCGCACTTTTTCTGTCCGCACTTTTTCTGTCCGCACTTTTTCTGTCCGCACTTTTTCTGTCCGCACTTTTTCTGTCCGCACTTTTTCTGTCCGCACTTTTTCTGTCCGCAGCGACTTTTTCTGTCCGCACTTTTTCTGTCCGCACTTTTTTCTTCCGCGCTTTTTCTTTCTGTCCGCGCTTTTTCTGTCCGCGCTTTTTCTGTCCGCGCTTTTTCTTCTGTCCGCGCTTTTTCTTTCTGTCCGCACTTTTTCTGTCCGCACTTTCTCTGTCCGCACTTTTTTCTGTCCACACTTGTTTCTGTCCGCGCTTTTTTTCTGTCCGCATTTTTTCTGTACGAATTTTTCCTGTCCGCATTTTTTCTGTCCGCACTTTTTCTGTTCGCGCTTTTTCTGTCCGCACTTTTTCTGTCCGCACTTTTTCTGTCCGCGCTTTTTTTCTGTCCGCGCTTTTTTTCTGTCTGCGCTTTTCTTTCTGTCCGCTTTTTTCTGTCCGCGCTTTTCTGTCCGCGCTTTTTCTTCTGTCCGCACTTTTTTCTGTCCTGCCGCTTTTTCTTTCTGTCCGCACTTTTTCTGTCCGCACTTTTTCTGTCCGCACTTTTTTTCTGTCCGCACTTTTTCTGTCCGCACTTTTTCTGTCCGCACTTTTTCTGTCCGCACTTTTTCTGTCCGCACTTTTTCTGTCCGCACTTTTTCTGTCCGCACTTTTTCTGTCCGCACTTTTTCTGTCCGCACTTTTTTCTGTCCGCGCTTTTTCTGTCCGCACTTTTTCTGTCCGCACTTTTTCTGTCCGCACTTTTTCTGTCCGCACTTTTACTGTCCGCACTTTTTCTGTCCGCACTTTTTTCTGTCCGCACTTTTTCTGTCCGTCACTTTTTTCTGTCCAATTTTTCTGTCCGCACTTTTTCTGTCCGCACTTTTTCTGTCCGCACTTTTTCTGTCCGCACTTTTTCTGTCCGCACTTTTTCCGCGCTTTTTCTGTCCGCACTTTTTCTGTCCGCACTTTTTTGTGTCCGCACTTTTTCTGTCCTTTTTATGTCTGCACTTTTTCTGTCCACACTTTTTCTGTCCGCCCTCAAATCTTAAAAACTACAGAGGCTAGAGGGCTGCAAATTGGTATGCTGATCATCCACCCTCCAATCATCAAACATGCCAAATTACAGCCCTCTAGCCTCAGTAGTTTTTGTTTTATTTAAGGTTAAAGTTAGCTATGATCGTGCATCTGGCACCGCCAACAACACAGGCCACCACCGGGCAGTGGCTGAAAGTTTCATGGGCCGTGGCTGAGAGTTTCATACAGCACTATACGCTCTACAGAAAACTCCATTGCTTTTTTCGAAATCTCAGCCAACGTTTCGATAATCTAACTTCGCATTATTCACTAAAACAAACTGGAAACCATTTTACCTACTCAGTTCGAATCTAGCCCCCATCCTCGCAGTTTTGATAAATGTTGAACAAATTTGGTGCCCCTATGAATCATATCCCTTTGGTCCTCAAAAGGATAATACCTATATCCTGATATCAAGTCAAAATGAGTGCCAACGCATGACGTGTCATGTCCACAAAGATGAAATGGAAATGAAGTCATCCTGGAAATCTTTCCTTCCTCCAGGACTTGAGGTCAAGGTCCTTTCTAGAAGGTCAATCTAATAACAGCAAAGTTACATCCGAAGCCAATAACATTTTTGCCCCGTAGGGAGTTAGTGCCGTCAGTGGATCTCATGTGGTGCACTGTAGACATTACTTAAACTTCTTTGCAACCCCTTTCGTTCCTTTTACTCTACCTCCATTCATATTCCCTTTCTTCCATCTTACTTTCCACCCTCTCCTAACAATTGATTCATAGTGTAACTACTTTCAGGTTTTACTCCTGTTACACCTTTCAAACTTACTTCCCGTCAATTTCCGTTTCAGCGCTGAATGATCTTATAGGTCCCAGCTCTAGGCCTTTGGTCTAAACTGAATATTCTATTCTGTAATCTTTTTGGTTTGTAAGAAATGTCGTCTTGCCAATGATCGCCCTGAAGTGACAGCGCGGGTCTCGATTCATCCGTGCGGGGACAAGGATCCTCGTCGAGGCAGCTGGGATTCGATTCTGCGTGAGGGTCAATTTGTCCCCCCAAAAAAAGTCAAATTTGTCCCCAAAAAGTCAAAATCTGTCCCCAAAATAGTCACATTTGTCCCCAAAAAAGTCAAATTTGTCCCCAAAAAAGTCAAATTTGTGCCCATAAAAGTTAAAATTTGTCCTCTAAAAAGTCAAAATTTGTCCCCAAAACAGTTTATTTTGTCCCCCAGAAAAGTCAAAATTTGTCCACAAAAAAGTCAAACTTGTCCCCAAAAAGTCAAATTTGTCCACAGAAAAGTCAAATTTGTCCCCAAAAGTCAATTTTGTCTCCCATAAAAGCCAAAATTTGTCCCCAAAAATGCCACATTTGTCCCCAAAAGGATAAAATTTGTTCCCAAAAAAGTCAATTTTGTCCCCCCAAAAAAGTCACATTTGTCCCCAAAAAGAAGTCAAATTTGGCTCCCAGATAAGCCAAATTTGTCTACAAGAAAGAAGTTAAAATTGTCCCAAAAAAACAAGTCAAATTTGTCCGAAAAAAAACAAGTCAAATTTGTCCTAAAAAAGTCAAATTTGTCCCCCAAAAAATTAAGTTTGTCCCGAAAAAAGTTAAATTTGTCCCGAAAAAAAGTCAAATTTGTCCCCAAAAAACCAATCAAATTTGTCCCAAAAAAGTAAATTTTTTTCCAAAAAAAAACAAGTTAAATTTGTTCCCCCAAAAAAGCCAAATTTGTCACAAAAAAGTCTAATTTGTCCCCAAAAAACAAGTCAAATTTGTCCCCATAAAAGTCAAATTTGTCCCCAACAAACAAGTCAAAGTTGTCCCCAAAAAAGTCAAATTTGTTCCCAAACAAGTCAAGTTTGTCCCCAAAAAAATTAAGTTTGTCCCGAAAAAAGTCAAATTTGTCCCCAAAAAAGTCAAATTTGTCCCCAAAAAACCAATCAAATTTGTCCCAAAAAAGTAAATTTTTTCCAAAAAAACAAGTCAAATTTGTTCCCCCAAAAAAGCCAAATTTGTCACCAAAAAGTCTAATTTGTCCCCAAAAAACAAGTCAAATTTGTCCCCATAAAAGTCAAATTTGTCCCCAACAAACAAGTCAAAGTTGTCCCCCAAAAAAAGTCAAATTTGTTCCCAAACAAGTCAAGTTTGTCCCCAAAAAGTTAAGTTTGTCCCGAAAAAGTCAAATTTGTCCCCAAAAAGTAAAATTTGTCCCCAACAAACAAGTTTGTCCCCAAAAAGTCAAATTTGTTCCCAAAAAGTCAAATTTGTCCCCAAAAAAAAAAGTCAAATTTGTCCCCAAAAAAGTAAAATTTGTCCCCCCCAAAAAGTCAAATTTTTCCAAAAAAAAAAGTCAAATTTGTCCCCTTAAAAGTCAAATTTGTCCCCCAAAAAAGTACAGTTTGTCCCCAAAAAAGTCAAGTTGGTCCCCAAAAAAGTAAAATTTGTCCCCAATAAAGTCAAATTTGCCCACAAGAAACTAGTCAAATTTGTCCCCAAGAAACAGGTCAAATTTGTCCCCAAAAAAGTAAAATTTTACCCCAAAAAAAGTCATATTTGTCCCACAAAAATCAAATTTGTCCCCCAAAAAGTTAAATTTGTCCCCAAGAAACAAGTCAAATTTGTCCCTAAAAAAGTCAAATCTCTCCCCCAAAAAAGTCAAATTTGTCCCAAAAAAATAAAATTTGTCCCCAAAAAAGTCAAACTTGTCCCTAAGAATCAAGTCAAATTTGTCCCCAAGAAACAAGTCAAATTTGTCCCCAAGAAACAAGTCAAATTTGTCCCCAAAAAAGTCAAATTTGTTCCCAGAAAAGTCGGTTGTCCCCCAAAAAAAGTCAAATGTTCCCAAAAAGTCAAATTTGTCCCCAAAAAAGTCAAATTTGTCCCCTCCCCCAAATATTAAATTTCCTGGTGTATAAATCCTTAACCGTCATGTTAGAAAACTATCAGAAACCGACACCTGGAACCGAACAGGCGAGTCTTAATGCTACCAAACAGTATTATCTCAATTTAATGTGGTTCATTTATCTCTTCATAGGCACGATAATGCAGAAAGGTGAGTGTGCATTGCTATAGAAATTTTCTTGAAGAATTACAGAGATATGAAAATAACTTTAGAAGGCAATCTGGAACTCTACATAGGTGATGGACAGACCTAAATTTGCTGGTTGGGAATTAACATCTAATACTCCACAGAGTTTAGAATGTTCTCAGTCTCAGGCTCTGAGGGCACTGCACAAAACTGCCTGTTGATGGTGTCATCTGCTGTGTTTTCCCTGTCACACACAGCTTCTCTGGCCTCGCAGCGACCACACTCATTATTATTATTATTATTATTATTATTATTATTATTATTATTATTATTCAGAAGATGAACCTTATTCATATGGAACAAGCCCACCAAAGGGGCCACTGACTCGAAATTGAAGCTTCCAAAGAATATTAAGAAATTAATAAATAGATAAATAGATAAAAATGCATTAAACTGCACGAAGAATAGTGTTAGGGTAGCAATGCATTGCATTTTCGCTTGTAATTCTGGAATACTGTGTCCTGCCAAGTATTCAATAGGTCCAATGAACATTAGTAGGTAAAATAATTAAGAGGAATGACCTGTTTTTATTAAGGGACCTTGGTCTAGTCAATTTCCTATTTGAAATATGCAGTTCGACGTTGCGTTTATTCGTATACTTGCAGTACAGATTGGTCTCATGACGCTTCCAAGAAGTTTATGCTTTAGAAAAATAAATTATTCTCCTTGAATTATGGGTCTCTCTCTCTCTCTCTCTCTCTCTCTCTCTCTCTCTCTCTCTCTCTCTCTCTCTCTCTCTCTCTCTCTCTCTCTGTGCAAGTGCAATGAACTAGAATTGGTTATATCCTAATCTAGTGTCAGTATTATTGGATGAAAGTTTCTCTCTCTCTCTCTCTCTCTCTCTCTCTCTCTCTCTCTCTCTCTCTCTCTCTCTCTCTCTCTCTCTCCTCTCTCTCCTGTAAACACACCACCTTCCCTTCCATTCCTCGACAACACATTGCAAGAATCTCCCCAAGCAAGCAGTAATTTAGCAAATGCACCATCGTCTTGCACGAAGGCAAACAGCCACGAAACCACCGATATGAAGTCATTTGCCTAACTTGCAGTCGGCGCCATCTTTGGGGAACTGCCTTTCCTTTCGATAATTTGGCACCGGGGAAAACGTCTCGCCAGTCAGGACCAACTGCTGGGTCATTTCCCTCCCAGTTTTTCGGGGTTCAGTACTGTAAATAAGAGGAAATGTTCCCTTGAAAAAGATGAAAGAATATTTCTTAAGCAGAGATGAATTGTGCTGTTACACAACTCCATCTTTCTCACCTGTTAGATTCATGAGCCGGCGCCATTTTGGCTTGTTATCTGCGCCCCACCTACTCCGAGGTGCTAGTACTAAACGTGCCGGAAGCTCAGTAGGACGCCGTGTTTAGTACTAGCCCCTCGGGGATCAAAGATATCGTTTATCAATATAATTTTTCGACCACACAATACAGAAATGGGTGTATATAATAATTTGATCCCAGAGGCTAGTACTAAACACGGCATCCCAAGGAGCTTCCGCTACGTTTAGTACTAGCACCTCGGAGTGATGCATAGATAACAAGCCAAAGTAGCAGACTTCAAACATCGCGCTGCAAATCTCAAAGAATTGACATTTTGAGGATGAGGTTGCAAAACTCCATGCAGTTCTCCACCTTGGCTGTGAACCATCGCAGTTAACTCACTACCAGGTATATGTTACTGAATGCGTCCACTTAGGCAAGATGGATTCTGCAGGAGACGTGAGAGGCATTTTTAGTCCTAGACTGTTCAATGCAAGTGAACACAAGCGCAGCGCGGTTGAGCATGTGACCAAAACTCTAGAGCAGAGGTTCTCAAGCTTTTTTTGGACCATGCACCGTTTCACCATGTCAGAATGTCATCCTCACCCCCTTTCCAAAATTGTCTGCCCCAAAAGGTGCATTCCGAATAATATGCAACGAAATACTGACAAAAACACACAAGCTACCGGAGAGAATGCCCAACGTGACTCTCAGTAGAGCGGACCGATGCACACTGCGTTTTGTGTGGCCCTGGAACCAGTTTGAGCCTGCCAATCTGTGGTCACATTCCCCCCCCCCTCTGGTTGAGAACCACTGGTCTAGAGCATAACCCTGCCGTTGCAGGCTTTCTAACCTCCATCATCGCAAAGCAAGACCCCTTGAGTGTGCTTGTGAATGTGTGTGTGTGTGTGTGTGTGTGCGATCAACCCGCACCAAACATGCAAATAGAGAGACCCACACTCGCATACATTAGCCAAACCACGTTAGTCCCTCAATATTCCTTCATCACGGAGCAAGAGGCATCAAAGGGGACTTTGCATTCGCCTTTCGCGGTTCTATTCTCGGGGAATTTGCGAGTGATTACGAGATCCAATTGCTCGCATCTCCTCTTCTTTGCCGGGATCAGGAAGGAAGGTCGTTTTGCTCCCCCGGCGCGGCTCCTCCGCGGCCGAGGGGATTCCTTGCGCTTGGTGGTGCGTCATTTGTTCTTCTTTGAGTTGTGATTCCTTTTATTCCTTCTATTATTCGTTACTTTATAACTACATTTACACACCAGCTTGGATAGGATAAACCCAGTTGCAGGATAAATGTAAAGGGGTAGGAAGGCACAGTGACGCCATTCTGGAAGTAAATAAGAACGAGAGAAGAAGAGCAGTCCTCCTTGCTGCTTTTATGAGCACCTCGGGGCATCCGTTTCTAAGCTTTGGAATACTCTCCCTCCTTCCGTGTTCCCTGACTATTACCCAAGCGATCTCCCATCCTCGTGGTTATGACAACTCAAGTCGTTATCTTGCTTGATAGGAGGGGTGTTGTCAGTGCTGGAACACCAGTGACCAGTTGGGTCACTTAATGTTGAAGATTTGGGGAGGGGAGGGGAGGGGAGGGGAGGGGGAGAGGGTAGGCAGCACCAGCCCCATTTAACTCCCAGTGTGCAAACAAACAAACAAACAAACGTGTTACAGTTTTTTTTGTATTATTATCATATAGATAGATAGATGGCTAAATAGATGATTACAGAGCTTATAATAACTGAAAAAGATCATTTTTGTGGGCGACATACATGTTTCTAAACATGACGGGTATATAATCTTCGCTTTCAAACTAGGGCGTACGTAATCTTTCTTAGTTTACCAGACACATTAATTTTTATGTTTGTTGATTGACTATATTTTTCTGGTAATGGTGACTCCCTATAATAATAATAATAATAATAATAATAATAATAATAATAATAATAATAATAATAATAATAATAATAATAATAATAATTTCAGAACAATGAAATAATCATTTTAGGACTTTGGATAATAATAAAACTATAGACCATTTTGATTCGAAATCACAAATCGTGATCGAAAACATCCCAACCCAGTCAAACCACAGAGAGAGAGAGAGAGAGAGAGAGAGAGAGAGAGAGAGAGAGAGAGAGAGAGAGAGAGAGAGAGAGAGAGCCGGAACTCATTCTGGGCCTAAACCTTCCCACCATTCCTTGACGTTTATAATCCCCGGAGCATCTCGCCTCCTGACGGCTAATGAGGAATCTAATATTGCATCACCCCGGATAACGAGAAGAAAGAGGCTGTAACGAGCTTGACTGAACAACAATATTGCTTCGAAACTTGGGGGATTTTCTCCCCTCTCGAGACCATTTTGGGGCGAGAGGGCCTGTCTGGTTCCTGCGGTCATGAGAGACTGGGAGACCAACTGGAAAAGTTTTCAACATAAAGCGATTGGTAGACTTCTAGAGATTACTCTCAGTATATATATATATATATATATATATATATATATATATATATATATATATATATATATATATATATATATATATATATATGTTAGTCAGTAGCTGAAACCTATTCACACGGAACAAGCCCACCAAAGGGGCCACTGACTTGAAACTGAAGCTTCCAAAGAATATTAAGGTGTTCATTAGGAAGAAGTAAGAGGAAGTAAAGGGAAATACAGAAAGAAGAGATAACACTTATCAAAAAAAAAAAAATAATAATAAATAGATAAACAGATAAAAAAGTATTAAAATGCAAGAAGAATAAGTAATAGGGTACCAATGCATTGCATCTTCGCTTGAATTTCCGAAGTTCATGTGTCATTTTTAAGAACTAAACACTTGAGAACATGTTAATCAGGAATTCCCCTCTACAGAAGAATAGTTGCATATAAACGTAGCCTGTATTGTTAGCACCTATAGCGGTGCCAGACGCACGATCATGGCTAACTTTAACCTTAAATTAAATAAGGACAACTGAGGCTAGAGGGCTGCAATTTGGTATGCTTGATGATTGGAGGGTGGATGATCAACATGCCAATTTGCAGCCCTCTAGCCTCATTTTAAGATCTGAGGGCGGACAGGAAATAGCCACTCAGTAGTTTTCTTTCACAAAAAACTAAAAAAAAATGTATTGATTTGATCAACAACAGCCAAGGGATGTACAGACTGGACGAACTACTTGTAAATAAGATTTTTAGACAATTATTTTTTAAATAGTTGCACGGTAGTTTTTATATACATGTATTGCTGTCACAGAATTGACTCCGTAGCGGATAATGATTCTTCGCACACCTCTCTCGAAGCAATAGGCGAGACCCTTCTCATCCCATACACGAAAGGAGAGAGGTGACACATCCCAGAATACAAAAGCAGAGAGACAGAAAGGCGGGAACAGACGGAACCGAAGGGAACAGACAAAATTAAATGGACGGTTCCGGATGAAGCTTTGATGTCTGTCCGCCATCCGAGGAGACTCGGCTGGAGTTGGCACCCATCCAGAGTCGAAGGTCGTCGAGGATGAGCATCCAGTGCAAGGATGAGGATGGTTGCAAGGGATAAGGACGAGGATTATTCCAGTCGTAGGATGAGGTGGCGCCCAAATTTCGGGGGTCAGAGGTTTCCTGACCGGGAAATTTGGTGAGGACGAGAGGGCATGTTTGGGGCCGTGTTGAAATGGTGATGCCCACGAGCATGCAGTCTGGGACCCTGACCTTGACCAGGCCCGGATATGAAAGGAAAGGGCAAAAATGGGAACGCCCTTTAAAGTTGTGAAGGTTATATTATAAAGGTAAATTCTGTATAAGAGATATACTTAGTCACCCCACCACTCCAACACTGTGGTTTTATAAGAATCCACGAAGCTTTATTCTTCTGATGCCACTGCAAGCCTTAAATCCAGTTGAAGAATAAATGAAGGATTTTGTTCGTACCAGGGCAGGATTCGAACCCATGCATAATATATAATTAATATATATATATATATGTGTGTGTGTGTCTGTGTAAATGAACTGGACAGACACACTTGTTACACAATAACTTGCAACAACTAAAGAGCCTTTAATGACGGCTGCTGTGGACAATGGCTTCCAAAAATGAAATTATCTCCAATTAAGATTTGGTCGAATTAACAATGTTTGTTTGTTTCCTCGTTGCAGGAGTCAGAAGGTTCATTAATTCCGCTGTCATCCAATTCATCATACAAGAATAATTATCCCATTTGTCTCTTGTGGGGAGTGGGGCTGCGGGACCCCCCTCCCCTTCTCCTCCCCTTCCGAACCCCTAACCCGGGACTGACGACCCCCTAAAAAATGTATAACCGCAGGCGAACTTTAATTTGGCTTTAAATTGAAATCTTAATCAGCCATGGTGGATGTCAGGCGCTGAATTTTGTTTTGGGAAGACGAAAATAGACATTCCAAGTTTCCTCCTCCTCCCCGTTTGTTGGTCAGCGTCCGGAGGGGCACATAAGGCCCTCGACCCCATTTTCGTACCTTACCACACTTACGGGTCATCTTAGGTCGAGGACACATGGTATTATAAGGGTGGCTTAGTCTAAACCACCACTTATTATTATTATTATTATTATTATTATTATTATTATTATTATTATTATTATTATTATTATTATTATTATTATAATTCAGTAGATGAACCCTATTCATATGGAACAAGCCCACCAAAGGGGCCACTGACTCTAAATTGAAGCTTCCAAAGAATATTATTATTATTATTATTATTATTATTATTATTATTATTATTATTATTATTATTATTATTATTCAGTAGATGAAACCTATTCATACAGAACAATCCCACCAAAGGGGCCACTGACTTGAAATTGAAGCTTCCAAAGAATATTAAGGTGTTCATTAGGAAGAAGAATTAAGAGGAAGTAAAGGGAAATACCGAAAGAAGAGATAACACTTATCAAAAACGAAAAAACAAATTAATAAATAGATAAACAGATAAAAATGCATCAAAATCCAAGAAGAATATTATTAGTTAGTAATGCATTGCACATTCGCTTGAACTTCTGAAGAAGAAGTTCCAACCGCACGACATCCTCTGTAGGGAGACTGTCATACGTTACCCTTGCTTACTGTCATCCACTGCTGCTTAAGTCTGACTCCTGGGGTCTGTTAGAAGGTTCTGTACGATGGTTTTCGGGACGCTACTGCTAGCCACATTCCCCAACAAATGTTATGGAGGCTTATTTTGTCAGGAGCTGGTTTTTGTCAGTGGTTAGCAATCTAAGGACTTGCATAATTTAGGCTAAGACAAATTTTGGGATATATTTAACTTCTTTGTAAATCAATGAATATGACAATAATGGTAATAATAATAGTTATAATAATAGAGGATGTGGATAAGAACTTCTTTATGATAATAATAATAATAATAATAATAATTTTAATAATGATAATAATAATAATAATAATAATAGAACATGAATAAAAATATTTTGATACTACATAATAATAATAATAATAATAATAATAATAATAATAATAATAATAATAATAAAAAAATAATAATAATAGAGAATGTGGCTAATAACCTCTTTATGATGATGATGATGATAAAATAATCATAATAATAGAGAATATCAATAATAATTTTTTTATAATAATAATAATAATAATAATAATAACAATAATAATCATAATAATAATAATAATACACAATATGGACCAGAACAAATAAAGTCCAAACTCCATTCGATTCCCTTCGTAATCATCTGGTTTCCAGATTAACTCAGGTCCTATCTGGTGCTGGGAAATTTCACCTAACTTCCCTCATATTCCGGAGTTACGGTCATTAGGGGCAAACTACATTGCGTGTGGTGAAGAACGCTGCAAATTACGCTAATAACGTAAGGCCTGGTCTCATCATTCTGGAGGGAGAGTGGCTCCACCTAATTAATTCCTTCGAAATCTTGGTTACGGGACCACGAAATATGTCCATTGTTAGTTTCCCGTGAAAGAAAGCTGTTTGTCTGTCCGTCCTCAGATCTTGTAAACTGCTGAGGCTAGAGGACTGCAAATTGGTATGTTGATCATCCACCCTCCATTCATCAAACATACCAAATTGCAGCCCTCTAGCCTCAGTGGTTTTTATTTTATTTAAGGTTAAAGTTAGCCATGTAACGTGCGTCTGGCAGCGCTTTCCGGAGGCGTCGCCGACGAACCTTCACTCGACCACATCTGGGGAGCTACTGAGCGTTACACACAGCATTATGAGATGTACAGAAATTCCGATTGCGCCGAAGAAACTTCGGCGCATATTTTACTTGTTTTATTTTGCTGATAAAAACTTCTACAGACTTATGCCTTGATTTGCTGTCAGTGATAAATTATGAATGATAAAATATATGACATTATCTTGAATGGAATATTCAAGATCTGTTCAAGGACTACTGTTGTAGGGAAGCGGGAAGAGAGAGAGAGAGAGAGAGAGAGAGAGAGAGAGAGAGAGAGAGAGAGAGAGAGAGAGAGAGAGAATATTGTAAATGAGTGCTTTCCAATCCTCATTATAGTTCAGTAACCTAGTGTTTCCCGTGGGATCTAATATACCCCTGCCTTGCTGGTTAGGTTGGAGTTGTTTGGGAGCTGAGAGCTGATAAACTCTTGTTTACTTGTTAATTACGCCTTGGAGCATACGTATATGCCCATCAGAGAGATTTTTTAATAAGTGTTATCTCTTCTTTTTGTATTTCCCTTAATTCCTCTTACTTCTTCCTAATGAACACCTTAATATTCTTTGGAAGCTTCAATTTCAAGTCAGTGGCCCCTTTGGTGGGCTTGTTTCCATATGAATAGGTTTCATCTACTGAATAATAATAATAATAATAATAATAATAATAATAATAATAATAATAATAATAATAATAATAATAATAATAATGTGGACAGTAGTCTAATAGATCTGGGCTATTAAGATCACGAGGATGAAAGTTTGGGTATGATTTTGAACACAGACATTATTCACAGTGCTGAAACCTTGTTTGGAAAGTTCCTCGGAGTGTCTTAGCAATTATTATTATTATTATTATTATTATTATTATTATTATTATTAGTTTCAGTAGATGAAACCTATTCACATGGAACAAGCGCACCAAAGGGACCACTGACTTGAAATTCAAGCTTCCAAAGAATGTTGGTTTCAACCTCCCACCGCAGCAGACCCCTAACACCGCAGCAGTAACTGATCATGATACAGAACCAATAATTTTTCGTCACTCTGGGGGAGACGCGAACCCCCCACGACATCAGAGCGGCATTCCACGACACTAACCACTATGACGAGAAGCTGCATCTGAGACCAAGTTGCTTCATCAGGACACTGGTAAATCTATTGCATTATCATGTTATTGACGTCACTAGGTATCATTGCTCGTTTTAGCCATGACCATCTATTCATCATTACTCTTCTTCCAGAATCGAAATGGTTTCAACAAACATTTTTTCCTTGCACGAAGCTGTAAAGACAACAACATAGGCGTGGGCAGTTAAGCTTGCTATGTAACGAGGGAATCAGGTATCAATAAAATACCTCCATATTTTGACAACATTCCTCTCTTTCTTCCTCCATCCCCTCCTTGATTTACTTTCTGGCTCCATTTGTGCATTATCCGTTTCGTCTCTTCCTCCATTTGTTAGCATTTTGCCTCCCTTGGCCGAACCTATTTTATTTCCAGGTGGGCTAAGAGGAACAGACATTCCGCTTCTGCCATGGCTGCATATTCAGCTACGCTAGAGGGATGTAATCCTACTCGAAGTGCCGCTCCGTTCTGTCGTGTTTTCTTTGGAAAGACAAATGACAGATGCAATAGATTCAAATCTTCTTTTATGAAGTTGATTTGGCACAACAGACCGTGAATGGTTACAAACTGACAGGGCGGGAAAGTTGCAACGAGTAACAGCTGTCCAGAAAGAGCTGGAACTGAAGACTGTTACCATGGAATCGGACACACACACGCAGAGAGAGAGAGAGAGAGAGAGAGAGAGAGAGAGAGAGAGAGAGAGAGAGCACCATCACATTCGTTGGTTGAAATGGCTTTGTAAGTTTATGACTTAGTAGGACTAAGGAATCAAACAAAAAAACTGCCTCATAATCAAGACTGAAAACATCCACAAATCTTTGCCAAAGAAAGTCGTTTTCCTCCAGAGATATGATTAATTAACTTTCCTCTGGGAAGAAACGAAGAGATTAATACCAGAGAGAGAGAGAGAGAGAGAGAGAGAGAGAGAGAGAGAGAGAGAGAGAGAGAGAGAGAGAGAGAGAGAGAGAGGAAGGGAAGACATTCATGGCAAAATCAACAGGGTGGAAACAGCCATTATATTGATTGGACCTTGGGACGATGGTGTTTACGTGTTGTAAGATCGATCTCAGGTCTCATGAATGTTTGGTGTGGTTCTCTCTCTCTCTATCTCTCTCTCTCTCTCTCTCTCTCTCTCTCTCTCATCGGCATATCAGCATATAAACAGTAGCTTCCATGATTTCTTTCTCGTCCTTTCTCTATTTAATCAAAAGTGTCCAGCTGTGATTTATAAAGGTACTCTTTCCTTGTGTGTTTATTCTATGTCAGCTCGTCCCAGTCTCTCTGACTCCCTCTTTCTCTCTCTGATTGCTCACCCGAGAGAGAGAGAGAGAGAGAGAGAGAGAGAGAGAGAGAGAGAGTCAAATCCCTTTTAACTAAAGAAACAGCAGTCACTCAGTAACAGCTTTCCAGCAAATCGAAGCTGGAGTCAAAATCTGGCGGAGACGCGTAGTTAACACCAAAGTCAATCCCGGCCTCGTTCAGTCCCTTTGAAAGTCGGTCCGGTTAATCAGATTTCCTCTTCATCTCCACATTAATGGCTGCCGGCAGACCTCAATGAGAATCACGAGAAACAGATGATGAGAAGAGAGAGAGAGAGAGAGAGAGAGAGAGAGAGAGAGAGAGAGAGAGAGAGAGAGAGAGAGAGAGAGAGAGAGAGAGATACGAATCAATAATTGAAATAACGAAAGCCTCTTCAGGGCACTGTTCTTCAGATAGCAAGGGACACTGTTAGTAACCTGTTATTCATGATCCATTCTTTGGCAACTCTTTTTCCTGTTTCTTTCAAATCTGGAACTCTCTGGCACCTTCATTGTTTCCAGGGAATCATGGGCACTTGAAACTTTCCTTACGGACGATCGAGGAAGATTGTACTCTCGAGTGTTACTCGGGATTTGGTGGCCCTTCCACCTCTGCCAGAAACCAGTGGGGCCATGTTCGAGGTCATGCTTATGCAGAATAAGATCTATATCATGCTTAAAGGTCAAAGGTCAGATAAGAATTTGACCTTGGCCTTGAAATTCGATCTATATTTACAAGAATTAAGCTGATTGTTATTATACATCATTTTAACAAGACCACTCTGTCATACTGCTAGATTCACAGACCTTGTCTGATGGGCCTGTTGTGCCCGGGAGGTGAAAATGGGAGCACAGAAATGTTAGAAAGATGGGCCAGCCTGGTGTGAAGAAACCTCCACTGCACCACTCACCTCTAAATTGCATGCACTTTGGCACTTACTGGATATCAAGAAGTTGAAGAATATTTATGTCTTTATATCCCCCTCCAAGCAAAGTGGACGAAGTGGTAATGTCATTTTTAGTTTTCTGCTTTAAAAGAAAACTATTATAGGGATGACTATTTGTCTGTCCACCCTCAAATTTTAAAATATACTGAGGCTAGAGGGCTGCAAATTGGTATGTTGATCATCCACCCTCCAATCATATAACATACCAAATTGCAGCCCCCTACCCTCAGTAGTTTTTATTTTATTTAAGATTAAAGTTAGCCATGATCGTGCGTCTACACCGCTATAGGTGCCAAAAATGCAGGCCACCAACGGGCCATCCCTGAAAGTTTCATAGGCCACGGCTGGGAGTTTCATGTGCCGTGGCTGAGAGTTTCATATAGCATATTATATTCTGTACAGAAAACTCGATTGCGCCGAAGACACGTCGGCGTAATTTTTACTTGTTTATTACTGTGCATGGATTCGAATCCAACTACGGCATGAAAGAGCTTCTTCATTTGTTCCTCACCTGGATTCAAGGCTTGTAGTGATAAGCTTTTCCAAAAGGAGTGAATAAATCCACAAGTTGAGAGATCACTGTATGTATATATATATATATATATATATATATATATATATATATATATATATATATATATATATATATATATATACATAATATTGCACTGTGCCAATTAACATTTACTTAGACAAACAGCAGGCAGCAAGATTCCTCGACTAAAACCATAATCGTAAAACATATAACTTGATTTGACTCAAGAAGATAAATTTAACCTCGTCTCTACTCCCTTTCGTGACCACAAAAGACGAATGGAAGGAGAAGACCCACGGCGTTTGGTAGTTGGCTTCTCACGTGCCTGTCCATCGATCCCAGGCCCCAACTTTTCAGCACGAGTTGACTCCAAGTATCGTGTTTTACAGAATTCGCCAGTTGACTCGTTTTGGCCCAACGAAGCCTCGTACACCGAGCGCCGCCGTTGAGAGAGAGAGAGAGAGAGAGAGAGAGAGAGTTTGTGTGCGTTTTTATGCGGCTGTTTGGGTTCCAGGTGTGGTACAGAAATAGACGTTGCTTGCAATGTCGATGGTGGTGGTATGGTGGTTTTTGGAGATCTAAAATGACTGGATTGCAATTGCTTTACGGTTTATGTTCTCTCTCTCTCTCTCTCTCATTCTGGACGTTCCTGCACAAAGTTTTCAGTCTTGAAAATACTCTCTCTCAGTCGGTGTACGTGTTCCTGTGTAGGTTTCTCTCTCTCTCTCTCTCTCTCTCTCTCTCTCTCTCTCTCTCTCTCTCTCTGTCTCTCTCTACAAAGTAGCTCTTGCAAAATACTTTGACCTCGTCTCTCTCAGTCGGTGTTTCGTGTTCCTTTTGAATATTTTTCCATGAGTCTTTGTTGAAGTAATACACCCTCTCCTCTCTCTCTCTCTCTCTCTCTCTCTCTCTCTCTCTCTCTCTCTCTCTCTCTCTCTCTCTCCGTCATCGATCTGAAGGTTTTTAAACACCTTTGCATTCTTCCTTTCCAACGCGTGTCTTTTCGCCCAGTGACCAAGAACTGCCAATTTTGACGACGAAGCGGGCCATTCCATGCACATGACATTCCCTCAGATTGACCGAGAGTGGCGGGTCACTGGCCGTAGACGCTGAGACGCCAGATTCTAGCACTCAGTCAATCGATACCTATGAATTAGTTGCAGTCACTAGCCTGAGTCACGCATGCCTTGTCTAGACCGGCTTATGCAACTAGTATCTCAGGGGTATAATCCAGATATTATGGTTACTAATATAACTTTATGGGTGCAGTTTTGGCTTGTTATCGACGCGTCGTCTACTCCGAGGTGCTAGTACTAAACGCCGCATGGTAAAATTTAATGTAAAATTTAATGTAAAGTAGATGGCCGCACGATTATATCGATTATTAATACAATAATTTGTCGGGCACACGATACAGAAATGGGTGTATGTGAAAGTTTGTTCCCCGAGGGGCTAGTACTGAACATGGCGTCCAAAGGAGCTCCCGCCATGTTTAGTACTAGCCCTCGGGATCAAAGATATCATTTATTAATACAATTTGTCGACAACACACCAAAGGAATGGGTGTATATAATACCTTGATCCCCGAGGGGCTAGTACTAAACATGGCGTCCAAAGGAGCTCCCGCCATGTTTAGTACTAGCCCTCAGGATCAAAGAAATCGTTTATTAATATAATTTGTCGACAACACACTAAAAGAAATGGGTGTATATAATACTTTGATCCACGAGGGGCTAGTACTAATCACACGGCATCCCAAGGAGCTCCCGCCATGTTAAGTACTAGCACATACTTTATGTTTACAAAATGGGTAATAAATTTCCTCCTACATATGTGAGCCTTCTGGTATTTTTTTATCATTTGTTTAAAGGGTTAAATCTTGATTCTAGTAGCTGAAGGTAAGATGAACGTGACAGTGACTGAGGCCTGATATTTCCTGATGCCACCCCTTTTAAGAAAAGCTGCCATTTAAGAATATATATATATATATATATATATATATATATATATATATATATATATATATATATATATATATATATATATGAGACAGTAGTTTTGGGAAATTTAAAAAGGCCCACGTACAGACTGCCCTTGGGCATTTCTGGTGGTCACCTATCCAAATGCATGCCAGGGCCAACTTGACAAAACTTCGCGAACTTTACAACTAGTAGATAGTCGCTGGTATAGTGGTTAGTGTCGTGGCATGCCACTCAGATGTCGCGGGCGGGGAATTCGCGTCTCCCCCCGGGCTTTGAAAAAAAATCACTGGTTCTGGATCATGAATTTCAAGTCAATGGCCCCTTTGGTGTGCTCGTCCATTGTCAATAGGTTTCATCTACTGAAATAATAATATATATATATATATATATATATGTGTGTGTGTGTGTGTGTGCATGATATTGCACTAAACCCAGTGGCCACTGGGGAAACCTGCATCCGCGTTCGCGTGTCACCATCAAAAGCGACTTTGCCAACTATCACAGGTAAATCTCTGCAAAATTTATCACACAATCCACGGCGTCACTATTTTAGCAAAAGGCGCATCTCAGGGAGCTTTATGACCTCCATAATTCCAGCGCGGGAGAGCGGAAATAATAAAAAAGGAAAAAAAAAAGAGCGGGGATGGCGGATCTGTTGAAGTGTGACAAGCGTTGCAAAATATGGACACTCTAGCGATAAATCTAAGGGGTCTGCACGCCGATTTTCGTTTTCTCACAATACCCTTTTTTCTTTTTTTGGAGGGGGAAGGGGGCCCTTATGTGTGTGTGGAGGGGGGGTGTTGGTGTATTGAATGGGATTCTATGACCTTTGAGTACTAAATGCTTTTGGAGTAATGGAATTGTCGGTGGGATTTGAAAGGATATTACAGTATTGCTAAAAAAAACCTATAATTTCCTAGTTTTTATATATATGTATATATGTATTTATATATATATACATATACAAATATACAAATATATATATGTCTATCCAATTCCGCCACTCTCTAAGGGCAACTTATACGAAGGTTCGCGTTCCCAGGCATCGATTTACCGATTTATCGGAAAATATCGAGAAGGAGTTGGCGATATCATTCGAAGGCGATTTCGACTGACCTTTCAAAGCCGCTGGACAAAGGTGGACTTATCTCTCTCTCTCTCTCTCTCTCTCTCTCTCTCTCTCTCTCTCTCTCTCTCTCTCTCTGAGCTTTCCTTTAAAGGAATTGAAATCCTACATTAGAACAGCTTCCCAGAGGTTCAAGCCAAAATGCAGTGCGTTGCTACCCTAATATACTGTTATCCTTGCATTTCGATACATTTTTATCTATTTATTGGTTTATTTTTTCCTTTTTTAATAAGTGTTATCTCTTCTTTCTGTATTTCCCTTTACTTCCTCTTACTTCTTCCTAAGGAACACCTTAATATTCTCTGGAGGCTTCAATTTCAAGTCAGTGGCCCCTTTGGTGGGCTTGTTCCATTTGGATAGGGTTCATCTACTGAAAAATAATAATAATAATAATAATAATAATAATAATAATAATAATAATAGAAATGATGATAATCCCCCAAGCGAGGGGGATTCGACCCCCTTTCCTAAGAAGAATGAGGGCAGCGCTTAGCCCAGTAAGGTGGACAAGAATTCATTGATTGATGGCTTTAAAAGAATACTATGATAGAGAAGGCTATTTGTCTGTCCGTCCGCACTTTTTCTGCCCGCCCTCAGATCTTCAAAACTGCTGAGGCTAGAGGGCTGCAAATTGGTATGTTGATCATCCACCCTCCAATCACCAAACGTACCAAATTGCAGCCCTCTAGCCTCCTCAGTAGTTTTGGTTTTATTCAAGGTTACGGTTAGCCATGATCGTACGTCTGGCACCGCTATAGGTGCCGACAACACAGGCAACCACCGGGTCGTGAGTGAAGGTTTCATGGGCCGCGGCTGAGAGTTTCATACAGCATCATACGCCGTACAGAAAACTCCATTGCGCTGAAGAAACTTTTTTTATTCTCTTCAAAAAATAAAAATAATATGTATATATATATATATATATATATATATATATATATATATATATATATATATATATATATATAATTGATGGATTAAAACGCTGAAAAATTAAAATAAAAAATTCTCAGCGTTCAATAAGATACAGCCTCTTTGTCATTAAAAACCATTTTTAATAATAATTTTAATAATATTATTCCCAAAAATATAAAAAATCATGAAAGATGAGAACAAAAACTTTGATTTAATTCGTCATATTAATGATAAGAGTAACAGTAATGCAAATAACTCTGTTGTTGTTATTATTATTTAATATCATTATTACTGTGAGCTTGATGGGGTGCGCTACGCTGCGCTGGAACCCGGCACCCCCCGTCATGTCTCCCCTACCTACCCCGCCGCCACACGGGGCGGACAAACAGATTTGCAAGAAGAGGGTGGATGTACCATGTCTTCCCTACCCTCCCGATCCCCCACATACCCCGCCCCACCAAGGGCGGACAAACAGGTTTGAAGGAGGAGGGTGGCTGTGTCATGTATCCCCTACCCTACCCTACCCCCATCCGGGGAGGAGGAACAAGAGAGATCCACTTGGATTTTATTATCATTATTATTATTATTATTATTATTATTATTATTATTATTATTCAGAATAGTCTCTGTTTCATATTACCCACTAGATGGCGCATCGCTACTCTTGCATTCACGGTAAAGCAACGCAACACAGAAGAATGGGCGACTTTACTCGTGAATAAAACAGTATATTGGCACAGGGCCAAAGTATCCTATGAGGTCCCCAAATAAAATTGGGGGAAGGAAATGGAGAAAGGCCACGTTCGCTTTCCTCTCTCAAGATGAAGACTTTATCTTAATATATAATTCAAGTGAGCTTACAGGGATGGAAATATGGTATTTCTACACACACACACACACATATATATATACATATGTGTATATATATATGTCTTTTATATACATATGTATATACATATATATGTATATATACACACATATACAGTATATAACTTAGCATAGGTGAAAAGGTAAAAAGGTTTTTGCAGTGGTTTGGGCACGTGGAGAGAATGGGAGACAACAGGGCGGTGGAGAGATTCTTGGTAGGACGGGAGTGTTAGAACGAAAGAACCCTCCTATCCTGGACTTGATTAAGTGTGTGTGTGTGTGTGTGTGTGTGTGTGTGTGTGTGTGTGTGTGTGTGCACTACTGATGAAGCCTTTGTGAAGAGAATGAAAGATTCTAAAGCCGCCATATTGCTTTCGTAGCAAAGGATAAAGGATGTATAATCGTACTCTTTGGCCAACCTCCAGCAATTGCATTCGGGCAAAACAGCACTTCCTCTCTGACCTGAGCCATCTTTTATGTCTTCTCCGCAGCAAAACAACTCAGGGACGCCAGTAAAGACTGTGTCTTTATTTCCGCTTTGTTATTGGAACGACCCCCCTGGCTGAGATACGACCCCCTAACTTTCTATTCTTCAGCGAAGACTTTTTTTCTTTCTCTCTTTTTTTTTTTACATTTCTTCCGAAGAGAAAGTTCCCGTATCTTTCCTCCTAATGAAGCAATGCTTTTATAGCAGGGCATTGTAAAGGAACAACGCTAAATGCTCTGTCAATGAATATCAATATACTTATACTTATCAAGTTTTCTGTACAGCGTATGCTGCTGTATAAAACTATCAGCTACGACTGGCCAGCACCCAGTCGCTCCCCAGATGCACTATCCACGGTTAAACTTAACCTTAAATAAAATAAAAACTACTGAGGCTAGAGGGCTGCAATTTGGTATGTTTGATGATTGGAGGGTGGATGATCAACATACCAATTTGCAGCCCTCTAGCCTCCTCTAGCCTCGGCAGTTTTTAAGATCCGAGGGCGGACAGAAAAAGTGCGGACGGACAGACAAACAGCCATCTCTATAATAGTTCTCTTTTCCGAGTTCACAGCAACCCGTTCAACCATTCTTGAGATATCGTACGGAGGATGGCGTAGTTTTACTTAATATTGTACTAATAAATCTTTGTCTCAGCTGCATTGCCTGCTGTCTTTTAATTCTCACCCTTTCACTCTATTCTTTTTCTAAGTGGCTGTCCCGCTTCTCCAACTTGACCCCTTGATTTCAGCCGTGATTCAGGTACGAACATGGGATATTGAAAAGGTTAGCAATTCAGAACAGTAGTTTCAGTGTAACAATCTTTTCCTAATTGCAGAGAGTAATCACTGTATTTCTTTTTAAATCAAATAATCCATGACTGGGAGTTATAACAAATTTTTTCTTTCAAAACGACCGTAATTTTTCCATGCAAAGCAATAATTTACATTAACCTAGAAACAACTTAGTGTTAATACATAGTGAAAAACTCTTTAAAAACTCTACGGTCAATAATACCCACATTTCACTTACATTTCCGGATTCTTGAATGTGAAAAATCTAATTATTGTTTTCTAAGTGTTTAGATCCTCACAAAAGTGGTTGAGGCACTTGCCAAAGTGGTATGGAAATCAAGGCTCGAATTTCAAGCGATAGCGGAGCCCTACTGACATGGTCCATGAAAACCCATGGGGCCTATTTTGACCTCAGCGTGAATTGAGTTGGTTTGTTTAAGGACCCGGTGAAGTTATAAAAGTTCATATATATATATATATATATATATATATATATATATATATATATATATATATAATGGGTGGCTCTACACAAAGAATAAGGGGGAAGTTATCGTTATATTCATCATTTCACTGCTGAATCCAGCAGGAATCCCCTTCAAGAGAAATCAGGGGGATATCTACAGCTCAGTCAGTGGTAGAGCGATTGGCTCTCATTCCCAAGAGGATGGTTTAGAAGTCCCCCCCACCCCGCCCAACCCCACACCTTCCCTATGTCCTTCGGCAGGTCCCTGAGGACTGGAAATTGCACCAAGTCTTACAAGTGGTACTCGACAACTCCTGACCAATGAAACCTTTGGATGTACCATAGGCCTACCCGCCTGAATCTGCCAATTTGACCAATGAGAACCTCCTCCCTTTCCAGAAATGTCTGCCTCAAAAGGTGCATTCCAAATAATATGCAAAAAAGTAATAACACAAACACACTAGCCAGCGGAGAGGAAGCCCAGCGTGACCTTACAGTAGTGCGGACCGATGCACGCTGCGTTTTGTGTGGTCCTAGAGCCAGTTTGAGCCTGACAATCTGTGGTCACAATCCCCCCCTGAAACTCTGAAATTCCCCCTCGTCGAGAAACACTGGCCTAGGTTAAGGAATGACCTGAGTAAGTGGGCTGCATTCTTGGGCTAATTTTGACTCTGCATACTAAATAATATCTGTAGTTATGAATTCATAGTTCTGCTCCAGAATACATTTGTACTGACATAAAGTTTTGAACGAGAGTTCACTCTGCATTCATGCTAATCCTATGGAAAGTGTAACTGTGTAAGTATTATATGAGACAACACTATTTCCAATGGGAGTAGTGATTATAACTGTTCCAAGTTCTTCAGTTAATTATAATTCTCTTGTGCTTAAGAGGATTTCTGTCAGAGACATTTCCATTTTGCACTGATATTAATTGTATGGTCGTTGTGTGTGTAATCAATCTGCTCTAGAGTCCTTAGTACTTATCTAGCTTACGGTTTTTATTGAGTCATGTAAAAGAATCCCGTTTTCCTTGTCACTATGAACTTATATATTCATTCTTATAGAGCAATGGTTCTCAACAAGGGGGGAATGTCAGTTTCGAGGGTGGGGGGAATTGTGACCACAGATTGGCAGGCTCAAACGGGCTCTAGGACTTCACAAAACGCAGTGTGCATCGGTGAATGACATTCTGGCATATGGTGAAAGGGTGCATTGGCCAAAAAAGGTTGAGAACCACTGCTTTAGAGGGACTAAGCAATTCTAACTCCGGTTATTCTTCCCATGTGACTGGACTGAAATCCATTCGTGGAAGAGTGATTATTTCATCTCCAAATTTCCATTGCGTTTTAATCTACTGTGTCGTTTTGTTGCTGTTTCTTCTTTATCTTGATTTTACTGTGTTCATTATTATGTATTTCGTTGATTTCTTGAATGACCTGTAAAGCGTAGAACCTAAGTTGTCATTCATTCTGGTTCTACCCTACCAGAGTTACAGTTAAGCTGGTGACTAATAATGTAGTGTCTGTGACACTCTGCCTCTCTCCTAGTATGAAATAGGGATCTTTTCTAGATAGTGACCCCCAAGGATTTTAACCCGGTATGTATCCACCTTTGCGGCGTGTTTAGTACAAGCCTGTTGGGGATTGCTGTAAAAACATAAACAAAGACTGTAAATATCATAAAGATAATGACCCCAAAGAAATATTAGTCTTAGATAACGACCCCCGAAAACCCTTGGGGGTCACTCTCTAGGAAAGATCCTGAAATAGTATAGACTGGAGTCCAGCAAGATAGTGTGCATCTTGGAGGACATCCCACAGAGTTCTCATCCCAGAGAGAGAGAGAGAGAGAGAGAGAGAGAGAGAGAGAGAGAGAGAGAGAGAGAGAGAGAGAGAGAGATAAACTAAAGCAGGTGTGTTGTGTTGAGTCAATCACTGTGGGGCCAATGCCAGGCAAATCAATTCTTGTTTCTGAAACTGATATAGTTCTTACAGACACGAGTCATGTGGAAGTGCAGCTTTATGCAACTGAGATTGAACGAAGGATTTTATTGTAATAGAAAAATTATCTTTTATAATTATTATTATTATTCAGAAGATGAAACCTATTCATATGGAACAAGCCCACCAAAGGGGCCACTGACTTGAAATTCAAGCTTCAAAAGAATATTAAGGTGTTCATTAGGAAGAAGTAAGAGGAAGTAAAGGGAAATACACAAAGAAGAGATCCCACTTAATAAAAAAAGAAATAAAAACAATAAACTAACATATAGAAAAAACTGTATTAAATGCAAGGAGAATAATATTAGGATAGCAATGCACTGCACGTTTGCTTGAACTTCAGAGGTTCCGAAAGCTACGATCGTTTGTGATTTGTGGTTACAGTAAGTTTTTTTATTCTCTTACAATGTGTTTCATCTCTGCATTCTTTTTTTTCCGCAGAGTTTCTTCAACAAACTCAGCAAGAAGAAATCCAGTTCTAAAAAGACGCCGAAAGTCGAGGAAGGGTGAGTTTTGTCCCAGTCTTTTAAAAAAATTAAAAATATTAGAATAAAAAAAAATTTAAAAATCTAAATCAAAATTTGCATGCTTCAAGAACATTACAATACCGAATATATCTTACTTTCCAAAATCGATCAGTCTTGACTTTTTTTTTTTTAGATAGCAAGCTGAATTCGTAAAAGGAATGCTCAGTGGTTTTACCTAATAAAATATTGATAGCAAGATAACTCACATATTTATGTCTTCTTTTCAGTGCATGTCATCTCGAATACTTTCTTTATCATTCTTTATATGTGCTTCGCCCTTAGATCTTAATGATGACAGCGACTAGTTTTACTCTCTCTCTCTCTCTCTCTCTCTCTCTCTCTCTCTCTCTCTCTCTCTCTCTCTCTCTCTCTCTCTATATATATATATATATATATATATATATATATATATATATATATATATATATATATATATATATATATATATATATATATATAAAATACAAGGAGCCAATAAAAACGCCATAAAGTAGAAATTAAATGCTATATTTCAGAGACCAGCTGTCTCTCTCATCAGGCAAGTTATGAATGGGAAAGTCACAGAAAAGCAGTATTTATACCAGAAGGTCCATTGGTCAGCCGTTACGCCACTCCAGCGATCAAGAAGATTAAAGAGAAATGTCAACCGGAGTGACGTAACGGCTGACTGATGGACCTTCTAGTATAAATACCACTTTTCCGTAACTCTTTCCCATTCATAACTTGCCTGACGAGAGAGACAACTGGTCTCTGAAATATAGCATTTAATTTCTACTTTATGGCGTTTTTATGGACTCCTGATGTTTTAACAGAAAATATTTCACAGTCACATACATATACATATATATGTTATATATATACACATATACATATATTGCCGGAATATTGTGGATTTGAACTGAATCTTTTGGTAGAAAGGATGCCTAGAATGACCAATACTTCTCTTACCTAGGCCTAAGTTATTGTCTTTTAACAAAGGAGCCTAACGACTAATCACCAAAATGTTTAAGTGAAGAGGTCAGCAGGACACATAACATGTCTGTGTGTGCATGTGTGTGTTTGGTGAGGTGACAGTAAATATCCAGCGCCGATATCATTGATAAGAGGCTCATACGGCTCTCCACCAACCAAAGGTTCCCATTCAAAAGCGTCGGCCAATCAGGAGCCAGATGCTAGTTGCAATATCGGCTGTAGATTTTTACCGTCAGCTCCGGAAATACAGACTATAATGGATGCTATTTTAGCTTGTTATCTAGGCGTCACCTACTCCGAGGTGCTAGTACTAAACATGGCGGAAGCCCCTTGGGGCACCGTGTTTAGTACTAGCCCCTCAGGGATCAAAGTATTATATACACCCATTTCTATAATGTGGTCGACAAGTATATTGATAAACGATATCTTCATGCATCCGTCTACTTTACATTTACCATACGGTGTTTAGTACTAGCGCCTAGGAGTAGGTCCAGTGTTTAGTACTAGCACCTCGGAGTAGGTGACACGCAGATAACAGCCAAAGTGGCACCCTATAATATCCCTTTCTTTCCTTCCTGTCCATTGTAGGGAAGCCGAGAATGATAATGAATCGCCACAACTGTCCAGGTCGCAGGAATCCATCCAGTACGCCTCCGCCGGCTACGTTGAAGTGACACCCCCTTCGGACTCCCCTAGGTCCAGAGTCAGGGCCCACTCGGGCGAATCGCCTTACTCATCGCCTTACCACGAACGGTAGGTTGCCGGGGCAAGCGGCAGAGTTATTATTGAAGCAGCAAGATGTTATTTCTTTCACTTATTGATTGCTGGGTTGCCTAGACTCAGGACTTCCTTGCGACCGAGTGGTTAACCCAGTGGTTCTCAACCGGGGGGATTTTCACTTACAGGGGAATTGTGACCACAGATAGGCAGGCTCAAACTGGCTCTAGGACCACGCAAAAGGCAGTGTGCATCAGTCCGCACTACAGAGAGGTCACACTGGGCCTTTTCTCCCCTAGCTTGTGTGTTTGGGGGAGGTGGATGATATTCTGACAAGTGGTGAAAGGGTGCATGGGTCAAAAAAGGGTTGAGAACCACTGACTTAGAGGCTCCATCCATTACACAGTGGTGAATGCGTGAATGATTGCGCTAATGGCTGCGATCAGTATTCTCTGTTAATTGTTTATTATCTCTCGCTTTAAGGTCCAGAATCCACGGCATCAGCGAAGATGGA